>NC_040085.1:26500632-26800632 GCF_003369695.1 Bos indicus x Bos taurus
GTGGAACATTTGCTTTTTCACTCATACCAAAGAAAATGTAAACACGATAAATTTAATGTTTCAATTGTTTTATATGATTCTCCAACAGGCCCCCAGCCTCCATTAGTGGGGCAATATTTCAGTTTTGTCGGGGAAATTTTGCCAAAGGAATCTGATTTTTCTTAAATTCTTTAAACTGAGGCCACAGCTTAAGTCTCCATCCTATTTGACATCCTCGTGAGTGACAATAGTCATCATCTACATGGAAAATAGCTTTTTCCCCACAGACCTTCTTGCAGGACACCACAAGTCTGCAGTAAAAGGAAATGCCTATTTCAAAGTAGAATGATTAGGAGTTCCTGGGTAGGGTTCTGACCATACCGTGTAATAATAACTTTAGAGAAACTGAGAGATACTGTGAGAAAAACCCACATGTGTTTTCATGAGATGGATGGGAAGCATTTTAATAAAAAATAATGCTGGCAATGCAGCATGTCAGGCTTTAATAGAATATTATGAATAGTCAAAGCAAATGAATGGATACAATGAGTTTAACAGGGGATGTTCCAGGAGTGAACGCAACACGCACACCAAGGAATTATGGGTAAGGAGAAAATGAGAGTGTGCTAATGATTGGATGCAGACAAGCAATGAGTAATTCCAGAGCTCACAGTTAAACAAACTGCTTGTGGCACTAATACGTGTGCCCAATTACCAATTCAGAAAGAAAATAAAAAGCGGTTTCAGTAGAGTCAGGGTGGGAAATCTCCAATTAGCACCAATTAGTGAAGTTGCTTCTTAGAATGGAATTCTGGGGACATTAAAAAACAAAATTCTCCCAGAATGCCTGATGGAAGCATTTCTTTACCAGGTGGTGAAACTCCTAAAGTATAACTTGATGAGGATTTGTGCCTCAGGGATGGGAACACAGACACGAGTTGGAACTTGCCTGCTCGATTTGACTGGTCAATCATGGGCTGTACTATTCTTCTTCTGGCATTAATAAACCTGAAATAGAAGAGAGACGACCAGTCAGCAAATGCAATTTCTGTGCTCTGTGAATACCTTCACACGCTGCGGAGAATACAGTACAGTTGAACATCTACCAAAAATTATCTTTTTAATTTGAAGGCAATCTTTCCTCTCCATGTTCAAAAATAGCTGACTGGATCATCTCCCCTGTCATCTCATAACCAAGTTGAGGCTGACTTGCTAAAAACAAATTACTCAGGAAGAGAAAAAAGTTTTCCCTGCGAAAACTTGTATTAATTTGCAACTGTGCTTTTGCCTCTTGAACAAGTCAGAATCTTAAGTTCACAGGCTGGAAGATTTTCCCCCTTTCCCTAAACTGCATCATAGTGAGACCCCGCTTCCCCTTGCAGCTGGTCATAAATGGAGACCAGGCTCTGGCACTCGGCTTTCACAAGGTATTGTTAGGTCAGCAAAGCCATCAATTAGGCTGTCTGAAGTTTTATCACCAACACAGCAGTAATAAGTGCTGGCCAGAAAGACTTCTGCTCTTCGGCAACTCCTGCAGTTTAAGCCTGTAAAGTTAGGGGTCATTTAGAGGTCAGTGCCAGCTGGGGGCGGCCTTTCCAGTCTAAGCTGGGACACCCAGGGCAGGGATAAAGGTAACTGCCAACCATAAACCCAGCCACCTTTCAACCCACTAGAAAGACAGAGCCTCAGGTACACATGGTTGATATTAGAGTCTAAGAAACATTTTCAAATCAGGTGGTGGTTGAATCACAGGAATGTTAAAGGAGAAGCAGTTATTTCGTCTAGAAGCCTGGATCTAATTTTGTTGGAAATCCAAAAATAAGTGCCTACTTCATGTTACTTTAATGTTTAATAATGCCCATCAAATATTCATGTACAAACAGAGTAAGATGATAAGAAATCTCCTTTATTTCTCCAAATTTAATAAAAACAAACCAATTTTCTACCATTTGCGAGTTACCCCTGTCCCCGTGCATTTAATGACACGCATTCCCCACACACTTGAGCTGATGCACAAGATTCACTGGCTGTGCATTTTCAGGGGGGACACGGAGGGAGGGGGTGGCCTAGCCTATAGCTAGCTGTTCCTTCAAAATAGAACCATGGATGATCTTTCCCAGGATTGCAACCCCGTGGACTGCAGCACGCCAAGCTCCCCTGTCCTTCACTATCTCCTGGAGTTTGCTCATTCCCAGTATTCCCAATTTCAAATCTTAAGTGCAGGGGGACTTCATGATTAATGAGTTCGCATGCGGTCACAGTCAGGAACTGAAAGCTCCTTCTTTGAAATGAGCCAGGAAAATTCTAGTGTGTGCTGGCAGCTCTGTGCTTCTGTGGTGTTGAAGTCCCTTTTGCGGAGGACAGCGGCCCACACCCTTTTAGGCCTCCTGTGAGCATTCTGGTGGGAATACAATTAGATTGAAGAAAAATAGCCGGGAGAAAACCAAAGGAGTCTTTTGCATAAGGCGTTTGTTTGGCAAACAATGCACTTCTTTATTACTTAAGAACGTGTAGCTCAGGTTGTCAAGAATGTCACACCCCCTCAGGTTTGGGCAAGTAAGTGACAGGCTACGTGAAGTGAAAACAAGAAGAAGAGAGTGGGAACTGTATATATTCCCTCCAGGCACTTTTAAGAGTTGCTGAGGAATAGCTGATCAGATAGATCACAAAGCCTTTTTAGAAGTACCCCTCAAATCTTAGTGGTCTACTCTTTCCCTCACTGCTCTTACTGGGACCAAGGACAACTGACCTGAGAGTTGCACCAGCAAACTCCTTTCATCGGCTCAGATTAAGACCCATTGAGATGCTCAGAAGAGTGGGAGAAACCTTTGCTCTTCTCCTTGAAGTTTCTAATGGAGGACACACATGGCAGGGTTTTCACCTCTTATGTGCTACTAATCCCGGTTTTGTTTTTTCCTACAGAGCAACTCTTTAGGTAAAACGAATTGCTATTTTTTCCCTTTTTAATTTCACCCTTTTACTCTTTTATTATTTACATCTGGAGGTTGTTCCCTTCTTTATGTCTTTCTCAACAGTTCCCCCAAACACTCCCTTCCTCACAGAGTTGCAAGGCATCATGGTCCTTAGTTCTCAGCAGGAGAACTCCACACTGTCTTCAAACAAATAATTACAGGGAAGGTTAGAGGTTCACTCAAAGGTCATTTCTTTGGATACTCGTCAGAATGTTTACATTAGTAAAAACGGGGTCCTCTCAAAAGGTTGTTCAATGGGGGATCCACAACAATGCAGAACATTAAAAAAGCATTCTGTGTGCCCGCAGGTCTTTATAGAAGTGCTGAACTTGGAAATGCCACTCCAGTATTACATTTTCAACTAGTTACCATGGCATGGACTGGATGTTCACTAGCAGTTATGGCGATGGCCTTTCTTTGCCCAGTTCTGCTAAACAAATAGGCAGAGAGGCCTCTGAAGCTTTTTACTAGATCTTCTTAAAACAGGTCAGAGAGATTTTGCTTTTTTCGCTAGGGTTTCTCTGAACTGTTGTTCTCAAACAATGTTTGTGAACCATAGTGCTGTATCTTGCCAGATTCCTGATTCTACCACATTATTTCAAATCACACAGAATTTGTAAAACATATGGGTCCCAATTTTTCGGAACTCTCTTAACATACAACTCTTGCCAACTGTCAGCTGCCCCGATCCTAGGCTATCTTATGAACACCATAGATCTCATTATTAAAATTAACAATTAATAAGCTGACTGTAAGAACACTTCAACACTCAAAAATTAAATTACTACCACTGCACAGATGATCCATAGGCCATTCTTAGAAAACACACCCAATGTACATAAAATGAAGCCATTTAATTATAGACTTACAAAAATCAAACTAGGAGTATTTTTTTTTATTTCTTTATGTGAAATTTCCAAATGTGGTCTTTCCCCCAAATTACATGACATGAAAGTTTTTTCCACCTTCTCTGATATGTATTTTAAGATGAAGTTATTCAGTGCTCAAGCAGTAAGCAGAATATCAAGTTTTGATCTACTTAAAATTTGAAGTCTAAATTGAAAATTGCCTGATCTTCCATCTTTCAAGGTTCAAGCTCCATTCATATGGAAAAATGCAACTCACTGGTTCAAAGACAAAAGACATCTTAAAAGGCTCAAAAAGGTTTCTTGGATATTAAATGGGTCTTACAAAATAACATTTTGATGAGTTAAGTGTAAATGAATCAGACACATATGGATTAAGTTATCCTTGAATTTCACACGGGTTTAAAAACTAAGGGGAAAAGAGGGTGTTGGCAAAAACATTTTGGACTTTGCCAAACCCAAAACATTTGAAAAATTGCTGAAGACATCCAACTAACCAAAATGCAGCAAGCTGCACCCAACTTTAATGAAAACCCCCACAAGTTATTTCCAATCCAAAGACTGTTAAGTTTTTCATCTGTATCTGATATTAAAAAATGCTCTAAATTGTAATGTCATCCCAGAATGATTTTGAAGTTGAGGACACATACTTTTCTATTGGTATAAGCTATTTAACCCGAAATCACAAAGTCTTCTTAGATATTAAATAGCTCTTAAAAACATTCTGAGGTTTGTACAACTTGCATGTAAAATGTGCCACATATGATAAATGCCATAAATAAAATGTGCTAGTAAGCCTAATGCCTTATCCAGATTTCACTTAAAAAAAAATTCATTAGCCTCACTGTGACTTTTTAAGGGCTAGAGATAATTCCATTAGTGACTCCCTAGGGAATGAGTACCCTAAAATATACTACTTCCATTGATTTGTGTTGAACACAAAGTTAGTACACAGGCTCATGCAAAAGCTTTGGAGAGGATCTACTAAGACTATCTACTTTCTCACTAAATTTTATCAAAATAGAAAATGCATTAGTATGTGTGATCCTTAAAAATTATATACTTAGATGGTTAGCTTAAAAATAAACTTAATTACAGAAATAAATTCAATGACTTTCCAAGAATCATGAGGCCTTTTTGAGTCAACTTAGAGTGAATATATATGTGTGTATGTGTATGTGTGCATGTGTAAGTGTGTTTAGGCTAAGCCATGTCCGACTTTTTGCGACTCCATGGACTGTAGCCTGCCAGGCTCCTCCATCCATGGGATTTCCGAGGCAAGAATGCTGGAGCTGGCTGACATTTCCTTCTTCAGAGGATCTTCCCGACCCAGGGATCAAACAATCAAACCTATGTCTTCTGCCCTGGCAGATGGACTCTTTTATATATAAAAAGAATAAACCCAAGAGAGGAAAATATCATTGAAATCTCATCTTGTCTTTTTGGAGAGAGGTCTTCTGGAGACCTCTCCCACATCCCCACCTTAACGCCCCACAGAAAAAGCCAAACTTTTCTGTCAATGAAATCTGACCATGGTGATTTTCTTTTGAAAGTGTGTTCACTCCCAAGCATATTTCAGATCGATAGACACAGACTTAGGTATCTTTCTAGATTGTTGGTTGATTCCTTTTCCTTTCTTTTTCTCCCTCTTTTTTAAATGGCTGATAAATCCCTCCTTCTGGTTCACTAACTTCATTCCCCACTTGGTAACCCATTCCTTTTGGCAGCATTCCTTTTGTTAGAAAGTGTAGGCCTCCATGGAGTCAACTGGAAAGATGCCAGCCCTGAACCCTCTAAGGAGGAATCAAGAATCCCCGGAAATGAAGATTTTGCATGGATTGGTCTGGTCAAAGAAGTAGAGATAGAACTGCTGAAGAGAGATCAGATCAATTTGGAAGAGGTACTGTCCAAATACCTTGGTGATTGGGGACCTTTTAAAAAATGAAAAACCTGTTTCTTCACTTTTCCCAGCCACAGAACTCATCAGAGACGATGCTTATTCACAAAGCTTGCTACTGGTTGGGATTTGCAACAGTGAAGTCTCAATCAGGACAAATCCATTATTAAGTTTCTTTGACTCTTCTGAGTTCAAGAAGAAAGCATGTCTTTTTCTGTGCTGTGGTTATGGCTAAGAGCAGGGTTTTCTCAGTGAGATATACTGAAAAGGTTGAATCAGTGAATTAAGCAGATTTAATACCTTTAATGTGTACTCCAACACACAGATGACTGAGTCATGTCTCAAACCTGCATTTTTCATGAGTGGCCAGATAGTGTGTCTTTTCTCCCAGACAATTGTGAGCAAAGTAAGGTAAATGAATGAGATTCATGGGTTATTTAGGGATACAGTTATGGTTCATAATCAATTTCCCAGAGCTACAGCTTGATTTTTAATTTGATAGAGATGAGATTGGTCTACTGGAGATGCAGGCTTGATTCCTGGGTTGAGAAGATCCCCTGGAGAAAGAAATGGCAACCCACTCCGGTATTCTTGCCTTTGAAATCCCAAGGACAGAGGAGCCTGGTGGGCTACAGTCCATGGGGTTGCTAAGAGTCAGACACCACTTAGTGACTGAGCACAAACACAGATTAGTCTACAGCTCTCAAAACACCATAAACTAACACTTCTAAGTTTATAATATGAAAACATGATATTAATCTGGACTCACACACCTTTTGTAGCTTAACGAAAATGCCTTGAGTACTGGAGTGTTTATGCTGACATGAAAAGCCCTGAGCAAAATTATCAAGTAGGTGATGCTTATCTTTCAACAGCTTTCTACTGTGGTTTCCCAAAATCATTTCATCTAACTCCTCCTTCAAGATAGGAGGGCTCACATAGGTTCTTTACTAAAATACCTTACTTTGGGTAACCCTTCTCAGATATTGTTCCATATTCCAGACTTCTCTGTAGAGCAAAGTGATGAAGAACATAGAAACATACTTTCTGCCCTTTCCTTGCTGTGTCACCGTGGGCAAGTCTATGTAGACTTCCAAGATTCAGTTTGATTCCTATCTATAAGCTGGGGTGATAGTTGAGCCCAGATCATGTTGAGGATTAAGGTGGGTATTGCTTGTAACATCTTTGTGCCACAGTACCTGGCACATGGTAAAGGCTTGTTAAATGTTAACTTACACTCAAAATGCATCTATGCAATGCCCCCTCCTAAAGAGCTCTGTTTTCTTACAGGTAATAATTAACACTAGGTGGGTTATTATAAAACAAAGCCAAGCTGATTGATAAGAGGATAATAATGTGCTGTACCCCTGAATGTAGCATGTGTTCATGCCATGTAGGGTCTTCCCAGAGATTACAGCTGATCTAAGTGTATAATGTCATGGTGGGGATTTTAGACACTGGAGTGGGTGTCTGCTGGGGGGCAGGGTAGTGGGGTGAGCTATTTTGGAATCACTTTCTTAACGATTCTTTGGATCCTTGCAACTCTGTGCTCCATGGACCAACCATATCAACATCAACTCAAGCTCGTTAGAGCTACAGAAATAAGTGGTCCCTACCCTGGCACTTCCCAGGTGGCGCTAGTGGTCAAGAACCCATCTGCCAGTCCCTGGGTTGGGAAGATCCCCTGCAAGAGGGCACAGCAACCCACTCCAATATTCTTGCCTGGAGAATCCCATGGGCAGAGGAGCCTGGTGGCCTACAATCCATAGGGTTGTAAAGAGTCGGACACGACTGAAGCGACTTCACATGCACACACCTTGGCACTAATGAATCTGAATCAATATTCTAAAATATTTCCAGGTGACACATGCACATTTAAATTTGAGAATTCCTGCTCTAGGTCACATACCAAATACACAATCCAGTACTCTTACTAAGAATAGAAACTTGCAAAGATCAAGTTTTAATCAAGAACCGTAGCTGTAAATATGCACATACTATCTGAGATCTAAACAGTCCTTTAATCACTTGTTTTGGGCAACAAACAATTTAGAGTAATTTAATACTTTTCATTCCGTCAGTACCTCCGACAGGAAAATTTGGACTGATAAAGTGTTTTTGTGGAAACTGTTCTCTCTCAGGAATGGATAGCAGGGAAATGGTAGATTTCTATTTTTATTTCATGTAGTTCTGCACTGTTTAAGTTTTTAATAATAAGCTTGATTGTTTTTTATAATTTAAAAAATCTTTAGAATGACCTGGAGAATTTGGCATCCTACTCGAATCAGGCTTACATGGCCAATAGTAGAGACTTTTTAATAAAAGTATTTGAGAAATTCCTTGGAGATAGGGAATTATCTTTTATTTTCTTTATAATACTGAGGAACAATAAACACTATTCCATAAGGATAATCACACTCGATAACAAAACATCCCAGCAGGTTATGATTTTGAAGCACTGTTACTCTCCCAGAACACCATCAGATTATTCATATGTGGCTCTTTATCATGCACTATAAAAGTGATCTTTCAAAGCTACTTGAAAGCAAGGGAGGAGAAAATACGCAAACTTCCTTAGCTATTCATATCTAGAATCTATCCTCTTAAAGATAAAATACTAAGTCAATAGACATAAGTTGTAGTGTATTACCTCATTCTGTACATGATTTATTGCAGATGGAAATCAACTAGAAACTGAATTACTTTGAAAGTTTTACTACTGACATTAAAATTCCAGATCTGTATACCTATACTCCTAATAGTGCTTCTGAAAACAATTCTTTGCAGACACGGAAGATACATCTATAACTTTATTCAGTTCTATCAGCATTAAAAAAACTGGAGTAATCATCTTCAAAATTTCCAATTATGAAGTCCCTGTTCATCTATCTGAACCTTATTGCCTGACTGGGCTTTGAAAAAAATCAACCAGTCACTTGACAATCAGTTACACACATTTTAGCTGGTTCTCATCATGTTCCTAGCCACTTACTAATTCGTGCTAACAGGAGGAGATCCTTACAAATCTAGCATTTCTTTAGCTTTCAAGACCCCCTTTGATTGGAGTATTAATTCTCTATCCTACTTCTCAGTGGAAGCCACCTGAGCATTAACTTGCCAAAAATATACCAAGCTGTTTAGCAATTATGTATCAGCTATGTTTGAGGAGATCAAGGTGCACTCGCATGCCCTATGCTATGGATATCTCTCTGATTAGCTTGTCATCTGCTCGGAAGAAGATGTAGGCGGATTCTCCCATACAGTCTAGCAGGCCAGCTGTTAGCTGCCTGTCAAGCCCTCAAGTGGACAAGTAGTCCAGGAGCAAAAATGTCACTCCTTTGATCTGGCAAGGAGCAGCTGCTGATTTATAGAGTAGGACTTTGTTCTTCCGTTCTATTTTACTTTCTTTCCTAAGGCAGAACCACAAAATCCAGGAGAAAAAAAAAAGTGCCGTTCCCAGCAACATCAACAAGCTCTGACAACTGCAACAGGGTTTTTCTTGGCCCGAACAAAGCTTTCAGGCATCTCCTTTGACGCTCACCTTTCCCCCGCCCCCTCCCCACTCCTCACCATTTTTTGCAATGCGGTAGTTATTGTTTAATTCAGCTTCTGTAAATGGAATGGACTGTGGCCAGCAAGCCTGGGGCATAAACACACCTGTATGAAAGGAGCCTTATTGTAGCAACCATCCACAAGCAAGCTCGCATGAACCACGTTCCTGAGTTCAGAAAGAATGCTCCATTTTTCCTGACAGCAAATTTTACCCTAAGTGAGTTTCTACTTTTGTTGCCACCAACCTGTGATGACCACATGTGAACTGTTTCCTCTTCAATGGAATTACACTCTTTAATCCAAGAGAAAAAGGGATTCACTTTTTTAAATCTGTGAGCAAACAGATCCATCAAAAATGTTTATTCACTGTCTACAATATCAATCATTAAGCCTTGAATTAAACAACATCCAGAAAGGCTTTTGCAAATGCAGTATCAAAGATGCCATAATGTTGATTTCGTTACCACTGATTTATACTGACACAGGCTTCCCTGAGTAATATATAAGGAAAAAAAATCAACAACAAAATCTCCATAAGCCATATGCATCGCCTTGCTAAGAATTAAACTGGTTTCAAATGCACGATCCTGTTCTCAGTGGATACATCTGTCACGTCAGAGATGCCCTGTCAACCAAGAGGGACAGGAAACAATGTGGCCTTGAGATAAGCTGTGAGAAGTCAGTAACCATATGCAAGCATATATATGTACATGTGTGTATACACATACATGTATGTGTGTGTATGTACACACGTATACATATCAGGCAATACACTTTGCAGAGATTAACACCTGGCTAAGTTTTCTGTGTGGCTGCTGGAAGGAAGGGTTAAAAGGGTTATCAACTCTAGGATATGTAGACATATAACCACATAGGTCACAGAAATTTTGTGGGTGGCGGGAATGCTGAAAACGAAGGAGAAAAGAATGGTTGTTTAAACACCCTTTTTTGCCATCAAGCCATGTTCTAGTGTTTGCTCTCTTCTCCCCTTTCTCACTTTCACCAGGATGAACAGACTTTTTTCAAAACCTTGTTCTTTGCTCTACCCTATGTTCCCCTTTGGTCACACCTCTTCAGTGTTTAGAGGATTATCCTAGTCGAACTTTCTCTGGGACTGTGTACAGGTCCCAGGGAGAGACTGGGTTCTGGTGGGGGGCGGGGGCAGGAAGATAGAGGAGAGGAAGGGCTGCTGCTGCTGCTGCTGCTGCTGCTAAGTCGCTTCATTCGTGTCCGACTCTGTGTGATCCCATAGACGGCAGCCCACCAGGCTCCTCTGTCCCTGGGATTCTCCAGGCAAGAACACTGGAGTGGGTTGCCATTTCCTTCTCCAATGCATGAAAGTGAGAAATGAAAGTGAACTCGCTGAGTCGTGTCCTATTCTTTAGCGGCCCCATGGACTGTAGCCTACCAGGCTCCTCCGTCCATGGGATTTCCCAGGCAAGAGTACTGGAGTGGGGTGCCATTGTCTTCTCCGATAGGAAGGGCAGCAAGGTATAAAGAAGCAGAGATTCCATATGGCCTATTTTCATCCTTTTTCAATTCTAAAAAATTTAGAATGAATAATTCTTAAGGTCCACAGAAACCTGTACATGCATCACACACTGATAACTTCTATGCACTATATCTAACAAAAGACAAGTTTAATGACAAAATATGACAAGGTCATATATAATAAGAACTTATATATAATATGAAAATATATAATCATATGACTTTCTCTATGTCCACATATATATTTAAAATTTTGAAAATGCAACTTATGCCTTTAAAAAATTTTACTCTTCACAACTACAGAAACAAATTGAAAAGCACAATTCGAGAGTACATGATAATCCTAAATAAACATGGTCCACACTCAGTAAATAAGTGTGATGGGGTCAAAAGAGAAGTCAGAAGTCAAGGTAATCATCAGCTTCTTGGAGGAGGGAAGTTGGGCCAGATTAAAATAGTATAGATTATTGAGAAAGAAGGAAACAAGGAAATGGTGTGTGTGAGGACACTGAAGTAGACTAAGGCCCAGTGTGTGCAAGGGAGGGTGCAGGCACTGAATTCTGACAGGCTCCTGGTTTTGGTCTGGAAAACACCACCACAGTTAACATACAAGCTAGGGGAGGCACCTTTATTTTTTCAGCTTTATTGAGATACAACTGACATATAACATTGTATAAGTCTGACATCAAGACTGCTTGGAGAAATATCAACAATGTCAGATATCCAGATGATACCACTTTAATAGCAGAAAAGGAAGAGGAACTAAAGAGCCTCTTGATGAGCATGAAAGAGGAGAGTGAAAAAGCTGGTTTACAACTCAGCATTTAAAAACTAAAATCATGTCATCCAGTTCTATCATCATGGCAAATAGATGGGGGGAAAGTGGAAATAGTGACTTGGGCTCCAAAAATCACTGTGGATGGTGACTACAGCCATGAAATTAAAAGACACTTGCTCCTTGGAAGAAAAGCTAGACAGCATATTAAAAAGCAGAGACATCATTTTGCCACCAAAGGTCAGACATAGTCAAACCTTCCCTGACATAGTCAAAGCTATGGTTTTTCCAGTGGTCATGTATGAATGTGAGAGTTGGACCATATAAAGAAGGCTGAGCACCAAAAAACTGATGCTTTCAAATTGCAGTGCTGGAGAAGACTCTCGAGAGTCCCTTGGATAGCAAGGAGATCAAACCAGTCAATCCTAAAGGAAATCAACACTGAATATTCATTGGAAGGACTGATCCTGAAGCTCCAATACTTTGGCCACCTGATGCAAATAGCTGACTCATTGGAAAAGACCCTGATACTGGGAAAGATTGAGGGCAGGAGGAGAAGGGGTGACAGAGGATGAGACAGTTGGATGGCATCACTGAGTCAATGGACAAGTCTGAGCAAACTGCAAGAGATAGTGAAAGACAGGGAACCCTGGCATGCTGCAGTTCATGGGGTCACAAAGAGTTGGACACAACTGAGTGACTGAACAAGTTTGACATGTAATATTGTATAAACTTAAGGTAGTGTTGATTTGACACATTCATATTTCAAAATGATTATCTGACACCTCCATCACATCACATAATTACCATTTCTTTTTCATGGCAATAACATTTAGGATCTATTTTCTTAGCAACTTTCAAATACATAAGACTGTTAATTATCATCACCTGGCTGTTCATTGGACTTCTAATACTTTCTCATCTTGAAGCTGGAAGTTTGCACCCTTTGACCAATATTTCCCTATTTCCCCCACCCAGGTGGAAGTTCTTGAGTAACAAATTGAACCTCTGAAATTCCTAAAGACTAGAATGATAAAATATGGTGCCTGAGGAAGATCTATTCTAAGGGCTACGTATGAGCTGATGATTCTAAGGGCTACGTATGAGCTGATGAGAAGCAAGAAGCTAAATGGTAGAAAGCTGTTATATCCCAAGCAGAAGAGGGAAATGTATACTCAGACTAAGTTGGTAGAAATACAAAAGAAGTGGGACACGCGGCTTGGAGAACTGCTGAGGAATTCTGCTTAGATGGCAAAGAAAAGATACAAATAGAAATGATATTATAAGAGGATAAACAAGAATCTATGTCTGGTATGCTATAGTATTCATTTGATAAAAATTGGAAATTTCAGAGGAATTCCTACTTGTTATGGCAAGGGGGCGCAAACTCAATGTTCTAAAAGTTACCTTTGAGTTGATGGGACTTTCAGGCTGAGAAACTAGGCAGGCCACTCAAGATAAAGGACAAAAAGAGAGTGAACGGTCAGAAAGAAGCGACTTTAACTTCAAAACCCTCTCGTCTCTTCAAACCTCGAAAACCAGATGAATATTCCAGACTGCAGCAACAAGTATAAAGTGCCTGCGGGGGTAAGTCACTTCAGTCGTGTCCGACTCTTTGTGACTCTGAATCATAGCCCTCCAGGCTCCTCTGTCCGTGGGATTCTCCAGGCAAGCATACTGGACTGGGTTGTCACACCCTCCTCCAGGGGATCTTCCCAATCCGGGGATGGAACCCCAGTCTCTTATGTCTCCTGCATCGACAGGCGGGTTCTTTACTGCTAGCACCGCCTGGGAAGCCCGATAAACCGCCTAACTAGTTCCAAAAAATGACTTCCTCTTCCTATATCCTCCAGACTTTATGAAGTCCATTATCAAACAATGTCTGGTCAATTGTTAATTAATTGTCGGTAAAAGCCTTTATTCCTATTAGGTCCAGCTTGCTGGTTTTTAATTCTGAGATAATCTGTGTGATTGGAGGCTGATGGTAATATGTCCCTGGCACACTGTGTACACGTCATACTTGGTGGAATTTACAAAAAAGTTTTAAAAATCTGAAATAGGAAAAATATACAGAAGATGGTGTTTTTAAGCAAGAGTGGTAAGACAATCAAGGGTGGGTTTTCTCCAGGTGGTGACAACAATTTAGAAGAGAATTGATAGGACAAAGTGTTACACTGAAAAGGGACTCCATTAAGTGTGATGGCTTCCAAATTGTGTCCTCCTTTCAAACCATATTTTTCTTTTTAAATGGGCTTTTAAAGTGAAAAATATAGCACTTCACCCAAAACGGTGTGGAAACAAATGGTTCTCAAGTCTCTATTCTTCAACTCAGGCCGAACTACCCCAACACCAACAATCTAAGGCCACTTGGTGTTTGGCAGGAAGGGGCTTGCATGAGAATGTCCCCACGGTCCTTTCATTTGTCGGTAGGGCTCCTTTTTCTAAAGCAGCAGGGGAGACCTCAGAGACCAGCACGGCATGCCAGGAGTGTTTGTACGGGCCAGCCTCTTATCCTTCTTCCAACTCTCCTGCTGGTTTAAAAGAAAGAATGTGGCAGAAGACACATTTGGAAGGTGGCAACATTCTTAGGGCCCTTTATCAATACCACTGCTTTCTTTAAATTGTAGCTTGGTCTCTTGTTTGAGAGGCTGAGATTTTAGCACTTTTAAAGGGAACCATAAGTGAGAAATCTCCTAGGTGTTAAGCTTTAGAGTGGCTTCAGCCCAAAATCCAAAAAAAAAAAAAAAAGAGATTAAAACACAGAAAGTCAAGTAATATTAAAAGAAAGATCTAACAAAGTATTATAAATATGTATATAGGGTACAGTCTTTCTGTTTAAAGCATGCTATTTAACCAGTTTCTACTGGTATCTAGTCCAGGTGCCAAAGAGGGGAAAAAATCAAAGATTTGTAAAATTTCAAAGTCACTTTAAATAGACTATATTTCTAATAGCTATACATCTAACAATAATTTAAAAATATAGTATGAAAACATATCCCATGATGTCAAGAGGCAAAAAAAAAAAAAAAAATCTATTCATAAATACATGACTTAATAATGTCCTCACATTTATGATGACCAGACATCAAGACCAAATTCCAAATAAAATTTCTTGACTGCCTTTCCTTATAACAAATTAAACATCTTTTTACTTTGATTTGCAGCTGGGTAGCATTCTGTATCTTCTTCAGAGATGTTATATACAGTCTTCCCAACGTGACGGTATTATTACCCACAAAATTTTTAGCATCATCCCGTAATCATAAAAGACATAAAATATATCTTTATAAATCACAAGAGACTTAGCAAACCAGCAGTTATGCCACATCTGCTTTAGTCCTTAAATATTTTAGCTTTAGAGGGTTAGTTGGTGGATTTCTTTCCCTCGAATTGCAGAGAAATAAAGACATCAACCTTTGATTCCCGTATTCCACACACAGCTACAGTCACCAATAGACAAAGAAGCAAATACTGTGTACTGCAATTTGAAAGGAATTTTTTGCATATTCACATCTCACATTTTCAGAATTCCCTAACGTGGCTTAACTATTAGAAATAGAAATGATAGCATTTGAATTTTCTCCATTTTCACAGTAAAGATAAAGTAACATAAAAATAATTTAATTTAGAAATTGGTTTAACTGCTATACAGTTATGTACATATAAACAAAAAGACAATTAATAAGTATAAAGTTAATATGCCAACTGCCTAGGAACACACTATTTCTTCTGCCCTTGGGGCCTTTCTCTCATGGCTGTCTGGTAAACACACCCTTCAAAATTCTTAACAGAGAATATCTTTTTGAGGTAACTTCCCAGATTCCATGGTTTGAGTAAGAAGCACTTCTTCAGTCAGTAGTACCTAGTTCACAGATCCATCACAACATCTATCCAATACTATAATCATAATGTATATATCTAGCTTCTCACCAGGTAGTCCCAGAGGCCAGGGCCACATCTTAATTGTACGTTATTGAAAGCATGTCAAGCATACAGTACATCTTCAGTAAAATGTATGGTGAAGTGCTAACCAAATGACAAAGAAAAGTTCCTCTGTCTTGGAAATAATGTCAAATTGAGAATGGAAGAGCCCAGAGGAATTTCCTGTCCTCATTTTGCAAGTGGCTGAATAGCTGAAGCCCTGATAAAATGACAGCATATTAAAAGGCAGAGACATTACTTTGTCCACAAAGGTCCGTCTAGTCAAGGCTATGGTTTTTCCAGTGGTCATGTATGGATGTGAGAGTTGGACTATAAAGAAAGCTGAGCGCCGAAGAATTGATGTTTTTGAACTGTGGTGTTGGAGAAGACTCTTGAGAGTCCCCTGGACTGCAAGGAAATCCAACCAGTCCATCCTAAAGGAGATCAGTTCTGGGTGTTCACTGGAAGGACTGATGTTGTAGCTGAAACTTCAATACTTTGGCCACCTGATGCAAAGAGCTGACTCATTGGAAAAGACCCTGATGCTGGGAAAGATTGAGGGCAGGAGAAGGGGACGACAGAGGATGAGATGGTTGGATGGCATCACCAACTCAATGGACATGGGTTTGGGTAGACTCCGGGAGTTGGTGATGGACAGGGAAGCCTGGTGTGCTGCAGTTCATAGGGTCACAAAGAGTTGGACACGACTGAGCGACTGAACTGAACTGAACTGATGAAATGATTTTTCCTAGAATGGGGCAGAGCTAAGGTGGGAAATAACTCTGGTGTGCTGTCTCTGGGCAGTGCTCTTTGCACTCAGAAACAACTGAAGATACAGACTAGAGGCATTACTTTACTTTAAAGGTGTGACTCCATCTGGCTTTACAGATGCCAGGCAAATCTTATGTACAGGTGTGAAGGAAGGGAAGGACTTGACTTGGCAGAAAGTGGGCATCAGACTTTTCTAACCTGCGTAACACTGGGGAATGATAAGTCCAGTTCCCGGAGAGGGGAGAATAAGCTGGGAGTACTGGGAACTGAGGTCAGTGGAATATTATGGTGTGTGTGTGTTTTGGGATAGACGAATAATAAGTAGAAAGTGAAGAAGGAGGAAGGAAAGAATAGAAAGCTTTCTTAAGGAAATTTTTCCCTCAGATTGTACTCTGAAGGACACTGGTGTCAATGTTTCAGTGTTTCTCCAAAACAAAGATGGTAAGTCAAATTGTGGTAGGGAACCAGCACTAAATGAAACAAACAAAGTCAAAGTGTTAGTCGCTCAGTCGTGTCCAACTCTTGCAACCCCATGGACTGTAGCCTATCAGGCTCCTCTGTCCATGGGCTTTCCCAGGTAAGAATACTGGAGTGAGCTGCCATTCCCTTCTCCAAGGATCTTTGCAACCCAGGGATCAAATCTGGGTCTCCCACATTGTAGGCAGATTATTTACCACCTGAGCCACCCAAAGGAAAGCCCAAACATATATTATGAATCTCTAAGAAGGCATGATAGTACAAATCAAACTTGGCTTCAATTATTAAGATTTTGAGGGGCACTAGGCTATGGTTTTTCCAGTGGTCATGTATGGATGTGAGAGTTGGACTCTAAAGAAAGCTGAGCGCCGAAGAATTGATGCTTTTAAACTGTGGTGTTGGAGAAGACTCTTGAGGGTCCCTTGGACTTCAGGGAGATCCAACCAGTCCATTCTAAAGGAGATCAGTCCTGGATGTCCTTTGGAAGGAATGATGCTAAAGCTGAAACTCCAGTACTTTGGCCACCTCACGCGAAGAGTTGACACATTGGAAAAGACTCTGATGCTGGGAGGGATTAGGGGCAGGAGGAGAAGGGGACGACAGAGGATGAGATGGCTGGATGGCATCACCGACTCGATGGACATGAGTTTGAGTGAACTCCAGGAGATGGTGAGGGACAGGGAGGCCTGGCATGCTGCGATTCACGGGGTCGCAAAGAGTCAGACACAACTGAGCGACTGAACTGAACTGAGGGCTCCAAGGATATGAAAAAATTAAGGAGTATTTTTTTAACCAAAACTGTGTTTTTAAATCATTTATGAATTTGAAAATAGGATTTCCATGTTCCTACTTCCCCAAGTCAGACTCAAAGATAGAGAACCATTTGTAGGGCTCTTGTTTTATATCTTGTGCTTGACTAGTCACTCAGTCATGTCCAACTCTTTGTGACTCCATGGACTCTAGCTCCATGGACAGGCTCTTTTGTCCTTGGAATTTTCCAGCAAGAATACTGGAGTGGATTGCCATTTCTTACTCCAAGGGATCTTCCCAACCCAGGGATCAAGCCCGCATCTTTTAAGTCTCCTGCATTGGCTGGTGGATTCTTTACCACTGTCCTTTCTGGGAAGCCTGTTTTCTATCTTACCTGTTCACAACACCCCCTCCCAAGATTATTATAAAACCTGACTACTCCACTGCCCTTGGACCCCTAAAAATATTCAGGTTGAGAATGTTCTTTGAATTTCTCTATCTCAAAGATAGTTTGATCATTAGGAGAGGATGCTAGGCTAGGATGTTTGCTCTAATTTTCCCCTTTTCCTACTTTTGTCGTATCTTGCTCAATGAAATATTATAAAAAGCAACAACTATTATTGGGTATTTTGCTCTGTGTACCTAAAATTTCTGCTTCAAAAATGATTCAGAAACTGAAGACTAATCTTAAAACTAGGAGGTTTTTTTTTTTTTTTTTTTGGCAACACCCTCTGCATCTTTCATTAATGAGAACTAAAACTTGGGCTGTGGCCATCTAACTTTAGCATGTCGACTACATGTGTTAGAGACTTCTACATACGGAGGGTGGAAGATGGAAGGAGAGAGAGAGAGTCAGAGACAAGGTAGTGGGGGCAGCAGGACGTTAAGGAAAGACAGAAATGAGAAGGCAGGAGAGACAGGAAAAGAGGAAGTGCTGCTTTGGCTAAAGTACCTCAATGCACATCCAATGCTCCACCCTCCTCTCCCCTCCCAGCCCCCGCCCCCAGCAATTCTACTTTCTTGTTTACAGAGTGTACAAGTACAAAATCAGCTTTTACTTAGAACTGTGTTAAACACCACCTGCCTGCCCTCTGAACCTCGCTGTCTCAGGAAGAGGTCAGCCTGGTGAAGGGCTCCGGTTCTATAAGCAATCCTGTCATTCAGGCTAACAGCAGTGATTCACTCACAGGAGGCAAAAATGACTCAATTGTTGGGCTTATTGACTCCAGGGAGCACAGCTACTCTATCATTACCATGGAGTGCAAACACCCTGAGCTCTGTGTTGGTCCACTTAAAATTACTATTTGCTGTGAAGGATTGGCAAAGCAATTCTTAAAATGATGGGGGTGAAAGTCAGGCGAGCGCCATTATGGGCTTTTCCTTCCGTTTAAGCAGAAGTAAGCAGTACAGGACTCGTTCTGAGACTGACCCACTTATTTAACCTTTTGTTCACTTTGCTGTATTAACATATATTAACTGACTATATAAGCCCTGGGGGGGATTACCTCATGACCAAATTACGGTTCCATTTTCATGGGTAACCTCTCCTTGGGTGGAAATTAAACCCCAACATAAATACGTTGTCAGTCCATACAGAACTGAGGAGAGATGCCCACAAACAAATGCCGAACGCCCATCCTGCAAAGACCACGGCAACCATGGAGAGGTTTGGTAAATTAGACACTAGAGGAACTATTTGAAAAACCAAATAAATTTAATTAAATAAGTTACAAAATTATTTTCCCGTCTCTTATCTACTCCCCTTGGTTAATATCCATGACATACTGATGTTGCATAATTGCTCTTATGGAATGCTGCAGCTCTGAGCCATAATGAGCTGCCTTTGCACAAAGGCAGCAAAAGTGGTTTCCCTACAGAGTTATCTTCTCAATTATTTATACTTGCAACACTTTCACATAATGGCAGTTTTAAAATCAAACAAACAAAGCAAACCGTACAATAAAGGAAGGAGACTAGAAGGTGCAGGGACCTTTTCTTTCCTTTTTGAACACCAGAAAGGAGAGACAGGCCACAGAGACTCAGCTGAATTTGGTTTCTTGAAAAGTCTCGGGGGCCCTGCAACCAGATGACATCAAAGCATTTGAGATTGCCACCTAGGTGAGGGATTAGAAACACTCTGCATACCTGCCTTGCTTTTAATCTGTCATATCCAAATATATAAAGGAATGCAAACTTAATTTTTGCCTTTTACAAGTTGGCCTTGAAAATTCCTAATCAGAAAACTTGACCCCCTACTCTCCGTTCCTGGAAAAAAAAAAAAAAGGTGCTCAACTGTCAAAATGACGTCAATGTAAGCAGAAAATGGCTGTGTGTGTCGTGGTCCCCCAGGCAGCAGAGGGGCTGGCCAGTTTTTATGGTGCTTATTTCCACTGTCCATACCTGCCTTTGGTTAATCAGTCAAAAACTTACACACAAAAAAGCTACTTTACAGTTCTACTATATACAGATATACAAAATAAGATAAAGGGTGTATTTAAGCATTATGGAAAAACTATTATAATATTTAATTTTGGAAAATCTTTGATATGAAGTGTTATCACTGCTATGAAGTTTCAACTTACGTTGTTCTTAGCACTTAGCTTAGTCGACCATTCGGAGTAGGTACTCAGTAGGCATTAGCCCGGTTGTATTTCCAAGTTAATCTATAGATGTGCTTGAAGAGCTTGTATTTTAAGAAATTAAAAGTCAACTTTTGACCAGACATACATTTTGGATTTGCACAAAAATTTACATTTTAAGATTCTCCATTAAACAGGCAAAGATTCCAGCCTTTAGGAGGTGGTTACTACCTTCATTTGAAGAGATATTCTTCATCATATAATGGCCAGTCATACATCTGTGATTGAAGATATTTACCATCAACACCAGTGAGATACAACTTTTATATCAGCTATCAGCCAGATCCAAAGAACAAACTCTTAAAGCAACTATTTCCTTAAATTCCCACAGAGAAAGATTATAAAGACACCGTAAAAATAACAATTTTAAAAACCTCAAAATTTGTTTCTTGCAATTTGCTTATATGCACACACTGAATTTACAAACACACACACACACAAACATACACACACACACATATATTTGCTTTTCATTAATGTACCTTACATACCTTGTGACTTTAAATCTCTTCTTTTTACACAGTTTTTAAAAAATTAAGATTTTTTTCCCCCCCAAACACACAGGTACTACTCTGAAAGGTCAGAAAGAAAAATAATACACCCTGCTGAAAGGAAATTAGACCATTATTCATAACCCACCCGAGGACAGGCTGTGGGTGAGGTTGTCAGAGGGAAGCAGTTGGGGATAAGTGGGGATCCACCATCTTGTATTGCTCCACCCCCAGGAATCTAATGAACCAAATATCATATTGTAGCCACTTGCTGCTTCTTACAACTCCTCTTAGCCAGGGAAAGCTAAGAAAGAACCATATTTTTTGGCTACTTCCTCTAGTTCTGCCACTCTTACCTTCAGTGTCAAATTGTTTAGTGGTTGGTGGAAGCTGAAAGATTGTAGGCCCAATTCTACTTCTCAATATAAAACTACAGTCTATTATTTGGGCTTCTAGCAGCACTGCTGCTGTTGTTACTGCTAAGTCGTTTCAGTCGTGTCTGACTCTGTGCGACCCCAGAGACGGCAGCCCACCAGGCTCCCCCGCCCCTGGGATGCTCCAGGCAAGGATACTGGAGTGGGTTGCCATTTCCTTCTCCAATGCATAAAAGTGAAAAGTCAAAGGGAAGTCGCTCAGTCGTGTCCGACTCTTAGCGACCCCATGGACTGCAGCCCACCAGGCTCCTCCGTCCACGGGATTTTCCAGGCAAGAGTACTGGAGTGGGGTGCCATTGCCTTCTCCGTCTAGCAGCACTAGACACCTTAAACACTGAAAAATTATCTTTCTAGGTGAGTGCATGTGTGCTTATGGACTGGACAAAAGACAAAGGGTAATATATGGAGAATGCAGACAATGGTGAGAAAACTCTTGAGCCAGATTAAAAACAGAATCCTGGTATAGACAAATATAAATCTGAGTAAACTTTGATGTAAGCCTTCCCTGGTAGCTCAGACAGTAAAGAATCTGCCTGCAATGCAGGAGACCTGGGTTCAGTCCCTGGGTCAGGAAGATCCCCTGGAGAAGGGAATGGCTACCCACTTCAGTATTCTTGCCTGGAGAATGCCATGGACAGAGAAGCCTGGTGGGCCACAGTCCACGGGGTCACAAAATGTCAAACATGATTGAGTGACTAACATTTTCAAACTTTGATGTACTGCAAGTATGTCCGATGTTATGCATAACATAAATTGGGAAAGGTATACATCAAGGCTGTATATTGCCACCCTACTTATTTAACTTATATGTAGAGTACATCATGTGAAATGCTGGGCTGGATGAAGCACAAGCTGGAATCAAGTTTGCAGGGAAAATATCAACCTTAGATATGCAGATGACACCACCCTTATGGCAGAAAGTGAAGAGGAACTAAAGAGACTCTAGATGAAAGTGAAAGAGGAAAGTGAAAATGCTGGCTTAAAACTCAACATTCAAAAAACGAAGATCATGGCATCCGGTCCCACCACTTCATGGCAAATAGATGGGGAAAAAATGGAAACAGTGAGAGGCTTCATTTTCTTGGGCTCCAAAATCACTGCAGATGGTGACTGCAGTCATGAAATTAAGACGCTTGCTCCTTGGAAGAAAAGCTATGACTAACCTAGACAGCGTATTAAAAAGCAGAAATATTACTTTGCCAACAAAATTCTGTCCAGTCAAATCTATGGTTTTTCCAGCAGTCATGTATGGATGTGAGAGTTATAAAGAAAGCTGAGCCCCAAAGAATTGATGCTTTTGAACTGTGGTGTTGGATAAGACTCTTGAGAGCCCCTTGGACTGCAAGGAGATCCAACCAGTCCATCCTAAAGGAGATCAGTCCTGGGAAGGACTGATGCTGAACTGAAGCCCCAATACTTTGGCCACCTGATGCAAAGAACTGACTCGCTGGAAAAGACCCTGATGTTGGGAAAGATTGAAGGCAGGAGGAAAAGGGGACGACAGAGAATGAGATGGTTGGATGGCATCACTGACTCAATGGACATGAGTTTGAGCAAGCTCAGGGAGTTGGTGATGGACAGGGAAGCCTGGCGTGCTAAAGTCCATGGGGTCGCAAAGAGTTGGACATGACTGAATGACTGAACTGACTGATGCAGAACATATTTTTCAAAGACACTGATGCAATAACTAATATTTGAGTAATCATTACATGAAAGATTAGTTAAATGTTGCAGCTTAGTTTTGGGGTTTTCAAATATGCGTAAGTTCTGAAGTCTCAGAATCTATGAATGGACTCTAGTTCATCTGAAAAGCACAGATGAACTTCTGGCAGTTAAAAGCAATTTAAAGGTCAGTAGATTGTGGGCGGAAGTGAATTGGCTTGGAGGGTAAAACCAACAGCTGACTGGGGTGAGAGGGTGTGACTTTCATCCCTGTAAAAGCTCCCACTGATGGGAACAGAAGCTGCTATCAGTGGCTTGAGGGCAGTAATATTATAAGGCCCTCAATTCCCAAACGTGATAGATTCATAAGAAATCTTAACCTCAATTTTTTCCAGCTTTCCTCAACCACAGTAACAGACTCTCAGTACAGCAGCCAATTAACCAAGAATTAAAAAAAACCCCACAAATCTATATCAATAGCTTTGCACACAAAAAGAAAGATGTGTGAAGTAAACACTTAATCATTGTTGTAAATGATCTGATCCAGGATGTCTAAGAGCCAAGGAAGTTGAAACAGACTACGGTTGAAAAGACTAATTAAAAAAAAAAAATCAGAAGAAATAACATATTTCTCTCTTTTCCTGTAAGCATCTGATACATTTGCTTTTACACTGTAGTTTTTAGTAACAGGCCTTGAGCTTACCTTTGACTAGTGGAAGATGATCTGATAAGAGCGTTTGTGCTTAGTCGTGTCTGACCCTTTGTAACCCTGTAGACTGTAGCCCACTAGGCTTCTCTGTCCATGGGATTTTCCAGGCAAGAATTCTGGAGTGGGTTGCTATTCTCTTCTTCCAGGGGATCTTCCCTACCTAGGGATCGAACCCATCTCCTGCATCTCCTGCACTGGCAGGCATATTCTTTACCACTGAGCCACTTGGGAAGCCCTGATCTGATAAGGGATTGGCACAAATATGCTAAACCTGGTTTTACAAATTGTTTTGCAGCTTCTCTTCCCAGATAAACATAACCCGAGTACAACTTCTGAGAGAGGAAAAAAAAAGTTGTGTTTACTTGTCCTGTGCTTAAGGATTTTTTTCTTCTACATGTTCCCTCAGGATGCTGGCTTGCAACCTAGAAAAAGCTTGGATTTCAGTTTCAGTCTCCAATGTATTCTACTGTTCAGCTAGGCTGTGAGCTAAAAGGGAAGCTCTCTACCTTGCTGATTTAATTAACGGGATTCTTTTCATTATTACGGGGATTTAGCTTCTTCTTGCCTTCAGTGTTTGGTTAACACTGATTTATGTTTTATATTTTGAAGGAAAATTTATTGTTCTTTGACAGCTGAAGCCTGGTAAATTCCTGGCATGGAAAGGACCCCAGGGAAGTGTCACAGTTGCCCTGCCCTGCCCACCTCCACACTGTCATCTCAAGGGCAACCCTCCAGAAGTGAGAAGAACCATCAGCTGTTCCCTGCCCATCCCACTCCTCCTCCCTCGGATAATTACACCAGCAGGGGTTGGCCTGTTCCCATTTATGAACGGTGGTATTTGTAGGTTGATCAGTAAGTGTGAATCACCGATTCGTTTATGTGAAGCAAACAGTCCATGAATCTCTGGACTGGATCTAATCTCTTGATTAAATGGAGCTCACTGAATTAAGTGGTAGACTGTGCTGTACTTCTTATGAAGACCATGACTGAAGCCAAAGTCAGGATAAATTTTAAATATGAGAATATATATTTATTAACTATGAAAACATATTTGAAGTTAGTGCTATAGAAAATCTGGCAGGGAGAGTCATCATGATCCTACTGGGTTGTTGCTCTCCTAAACTACACAGTTCACTGAATTTTGACTTAAGAGAAAAAGTCAAACATTTAGTGAAAACTCTGGAAAACTCATAGCAAATTTATATTTTGGGCGAAAAATGTCAAGTATCAGTTAATGCCCATAATTTGAGCATAATCAAAGTCTCCTTTCCTAAGAGGGCTTCATAATTCACCTTCACTCCTATGATTATAATTAATATTTATTGAGCTAGGCACTATACTGAGCGCATACAGGTATCCTCTTATTTAATTCTCAAAAAAACCTATTGAAGCAGGTACCCTTATCAGCATTCCCATTTTATGGTCAGGAAATTGAGATTTGGCAAAATCTAATGATATGCCTAAATGTCCTCCAGATGGCTTGATGATAAAGAATCTGCCTACCAAGCAGGAGACATGGGAGATGTGTGTTCGATCCGTGGGTTGGGAAGATCCTCTGGAGAAGGAAATGGCAATCCACTGTGGTATTCTTGCCTGGGAAATCCCGTGGACAGAGGAGCCTGGTGGGCTACAGTCCACAGGGTCTCAAAAGAGTTGGTCATGACTAAGTGACTGAGCATGCACTCACAATAATATGCATAAGGTCACACTATTAGTAAGTGGCATAGGTGGGGCTCATATCCAGTCCTTTCTGACTTAATATGTTCTACATGGACATGTAGCTACCTCCAGGGTGTATATCCTGATAGTTATAAGAAGGTATTAGGGGCTGCACTGTGTTCTCCCTCCCCAAATTTTTATGTTAAACTCCCAATCCCCAGTACCTCAGAATGAAACTGCATTTGAGATAAGGTGTTTAAAGAGGTGAGCTAAAATGAAGCCATTAGGGTGGGACTCAAAACCAACATGATGTATGTCCTTATAAAGAACAAGAAGAGACACCAGGAATGTAGGTGTTCCAAGGAAAAACCACGTGAAGACACAATGAGAAGGAGGCCTCAGGCAGCCAAGGAGAGAGGCCCCTGAAGACATCAAACCTGACAACACCTTGGTCTTGGACTTCCAGGCTCCAGAATTGTTAGAAAATATATTTCTATAGTTTGAGCCACCTAGTCTGCGGAACTTTGTTAGGGCGGACCTGGGAAACTAATGCAGAAGGTAACAAGGAAATAAGAGCAGGAAGAAAAGCAGAAACCAAATTTTTATTTGAAAAGATGGTCACTTCTCTATAACCACTGGAGACCATACCCTTGGAGGCATTAGCTCCTGTCAATCTTCCATACACACCATGATGAGCTTTTTTTCTAAATTTATTGGCTGTGCTGGGTCTTTGTTGCTGAACGCAGGCACGGGCTTTCTCTTGTTGCAGAGAGATGGGGCTACTCTTCATTGTGGTGCATGGGCTTCTCACTGCAGTGCAGACCACAGGTTCTGGGCACTCAGACTTCAGCAGTTGTGGCTCACAGGCTCTAGAGTGTGGGCTTCAGTAGTTGTGGCACAGGGGCTTAGTTGCTCTAAGGCATGTGGGATCCTCCCAGACCAGGGATTGAACCCATGTCCCCTGCATTGGCAGGTGGATTCTTAACCACTGGACCACCAGGAAGTCCCTGTGATGAGCTCTTGCTTCCATTTACTAAGTGAGTGAATGCTGCAGAATGTACACGGAATAGCTAAAGGCCCTGGGGCAGTTAGGAGAAGAAAACTACTTTATGGGTAAGAAAGGCAGGGATGTTCTAGCAGAGAAGAGAAAAGGAAGCAGGCTGGTGAAGCAGGTAGAGACAGCTCTGGAATTACCTAAAGGGATCTGCCTGAAGATAGTTTCCTACCCCCAACACAACTAGGGGCTAGTGAATTAGGAATACTTAGAGTTACTCAAATAAATGATGCTTTTGAACTGTGGTGCTGAGCACCAAAAAATTGATGCTTTCAAATTGCAGTGCTGGAGAAGACTTGAGAGTCCCTTGGATAGCAAGGAGATAAAACCAGTCAATCCTAAAGGAAATCAACCCTGACTATTCATTGGAAGGACTGATGCTGAAGCTGCAGCTCCAAGGCATTGGCCACCTGATATGAAAAGCCAATTCATTCAGAAAGACCCTGATGCTGGGAAAGACTGAGGGCAAGAAGAGAAGGGGATGATAAAGGGTGAGATGGTTGGATGGCAACACCAACTCAATGGACATGAGTTTGAGCAAACTCTGGGAGATGGTGAAGGACAGGGAAGCCTGGTGTGCTGCAGTCCATGGGGTCACAAAGAACTGGACATGACTGAACAAAGAGTTACTCTTCTTGTTGTCTCAGGAGAGGTCAGCAGCTGAAATATCTCCTGGAAATCAGGTAGAATCTTGATAACAGCCTGATCACAAGCTTGTTTATTTCCAACAGACCCTTTCTTTGATATCTTCCCATCTAGGCAGGAAAACAGAGCCAGTTTTTCAACCAAACACATAAAATGGAGTCTTAAACACCATCTGAGTTCTGGACCAGAACTTTGGACTTAATCTGGACTTCCCAGATGGTGCTAGTGGTAAAGAACCTGCCTGCCAATGCAGGTTAGACGAAAGAGATGCGGGTTCGATCCCTGGGTCAGGAAAATCTTCTGAAGGAGGGCATGGCAACTCACTCCAGTATTCTTGCCTGGAGAGACCTACGGACAGAGGAACATGGCAGGCTACAGTCCATAAGGTTGAAAAGAGTCGGACATGACTGATGCGACTTAGCACATGCAGATTTATAAGTCAGTGGGTTAGTGGGTTCTATGGGAGAATAAAGGAAAAATACAGAAAGTGCATCTAATTACACAGTGGTTAGCATCTAGTATTTTTCTTCAATCAAGAAAATGGGTATGGGGATGTAGTTCAACTGGTGGAGGAAAAAAATAGAGTAAAATAAGTTTTTACTCTAAATCTGATTCAACAGGTCCAAACTAATTTTCTCATTCATCAGCCCTGCAGGGTTACATTAGAGTTGTTCTTTAGAAATTTGAATTACCTTTGTTTATTCAGTGTTTATCAAAAGCCTGAAAATTCGGAGCATAGCTCTTCTTCACAATTTAGGCTTCTTGAGTTTTCTCACAGAGGAAATCCTCAACAGATTTTTATCTTCAGTCACACTCTGGTGAAGCACCTGGGTAAAATGTCCCCTGGGGCCCCCAAATCATCACTACACTGAACATAACCTACAGGAGTTTTAGGCCAATGAAAGGAGGAAGCCACAGAACATTCGAAGAAATAAACACAATGGCAAGACGTCTGTGCCATAGACACATGTAGCATTTCTTTACACACGGATGAGAGTTTCCTGGTGGCTCGGGTGCTTGTAATGCAGGAGACCGGGGTTCCATTTTGGGGTCAGGGAAGATCTCCTGGAGAAGGGAATGGCTACCCACTCCAGTATTCTTGCCTGGAGAATCCCATGAACAGAGGAGCCTCGTGGGCTACAGTCCATGGGGTCCCAAAGAGTTGGACATGACTGAGCGACTAACACTTTCACTTTCACGTTTCAGATGAGAGTTCGACAACGGAGGCCTCTCCTTGCCTTTTCCATCTCTACATCACCTACAGTGAAACCCATTTCCACTATCCACATGGTGAATTCTCCCTCCAAACAGTCTCCTGAGTCTCTTGTTTCATCCTCCTCCTCTTATGAATAGTCTTTGATTGCTTGTACAAATCTTGAAGAAACAATTCTTGATCCCATGAGTAAAGTTTTATGCAGCTGCTACTGTCTATTTGGCATTGCACTGAGAGTTTTATGGGGAACTTGCATGAGAGGCCACATTTGCCAAGTGAAAAAAACACTAGATTTGGGATTAATTTCATGTCCTAAGGATCCTTTAATTTAACTAAAGAAAGAAGACATCACACTTATCCATCAACCCATTAAGTTTGATGTGATGGGAGAAACAGCACAACTGAATGGAAAGAGCATGGGTTTTAGAGACCTGGGTTTGAATCCTGACTATATCACTTATTATGTGGTTTGGGGCAAATTCTTTAAGTTTTCTGTGTTTCAATATCCTCAACTGTAAGATAAGGATAAACAAACTATATAACCTTCTTGAAAGAGTTACCCTGAAGATGAAATGTACTGGAAAGGTATCAGAACATCATCTGAGAACTACAAAAAAAAAAGGTAAGTCATTCTAAAATAAATTTCCAACATTTACAACCCTCCAAGTATTGCCAGGCATACATAGATGAAAAGATTCAGCGTTACTCTCAGAAAGCTGGGAGTTTAGTAGTAAAAAGATGACCAGGCTTTCAGATGAATGACTCTCTGTGGCAGCAAAGTGGTCCTGATATGCAGACAGGATGGACACAACATGTGTGAGAGGGGACAGGAGACCCTGGGCTTCTCTTGGAAGGATTCCAATAGGTAGAAATGGGAAGAATAGAAGGAGGGAGAATATACTGGGTAGAGGAAACTGCTTAAGCAAATACACAGAGAGAGCAAGAGTTTAGAGTTAAGATGCTTTGTGGAAGAGGTGCTAGATTGAAGTAAGGAGAGAAATTTGAATCCTGGCTTGCAATTTCCTAGCTATTTGACCTCTCTGATTCACAATTTCTCATCTGTAGACTAAAGATGATAGATAACCCATAAGTTTATTGTAAAGATTAAATATCTAGCTAAACGTTGGTATATTTGGAATACTATAAATTATTAATGTATTTTTTTAAGTCTTGGAAAGGGTAATTAGAAAAACTCCCAATATTACCAGGTGGCGCTACTGGTAAAGAACCTGCCTGCCAATGCAGGAGACGTAAGAGATACAGGTTCTATCCCTGGGTTGGGGAGATCCCCTGGAGAAGGAAATGGCAACCCACTCCAGCATTCTTGCCTGGAAAATCCCATGGACAGAGGAGCCTGGTGGGCTACAGTCCACAGGGTTGCAAAGAATCAGACATGACTGAATCGACTGAGCATGACTGAACCCAATGTCACAAAAGAATCCTAATGTGTGTCTACGTCATGTGCTCAGAAGCCTAATAAGAGCATTCATTTTACTATCAATTAAACACTGGAGGAAGAGCCTCAAATTTATTTGTCATTTAACTTGCACTTAATTATTTTATTTACAGTGAAACATCATTGGACTGTCAATGGAAAAAAGTAAATAATGAAGAGACAACTTGAATTTTCAATGATTTCATTAGGTTTTGCCTTCTGAGTGTTTAGTCTCCCTACAACAGTATAGAAAAGCATAAACACATAGATGGACCTTTGTTCAACACTCACAAATTGTTCATCTAGGTATTTAAGCATAAAACAATAACATACTTACCCTATTTATTGTCCCTTGAGGTCAAAGACTGTAGAAGTTAAAATTCTTGTGTTGGAGGAGGGGAATTAATGTAGGAGTGAGAAGAAGAAGGGAATGGAGGGCTGGAGACGAAAGTCTCAGAAACACTTAGCAACCTAAACTTCTCTTCAGTAACCACCTTTTTAAAAATTCTTAGAAACCTTGTAAGGGTGAGGGTGAGGATGACGCAGGACTTATTTTGCTGACTAATAAAAATAAGTCTGCTTAAAATTCTTTACTGTGAGCACATGTGGGATGGTGGTTCTAAATACGGATTACAAGTGCCAGAAAAACTCCATGTCAACTTTTGGCACAAGATAGTCACTTATTCCTCATTTTTACTAAGTAAAGAAAGATAAAATGTAATCTTGACCTAGTTAAGAATAGCAAGGAGAGACAAGAAAGTCTTCCTCAGTGATCAGTGCAAAGAAATAGAGGAAAACAATAGAATGGGAAAGACTAGAGATCTCTTCAAGAAAATTAGAGATACCAAGGGAACATTTCATGCAACAGATAGGCTCAATAAAGGACTGAAATGGTATGGACCTAACAGAAGCAGAAGATATTAAGAAAAGGTGCCAAGAATACACAGAAGAACTGTACCAAAAAGATCTTCACAACCCAGATAATTACAATGGTGTGATCACTCACACTCACCTAGAGCCAGACATCCTGGAATGTGAAGTCAAGTGGGCCTTAGGACACATCACTATGAACAAAGCTGGTGGAGGTAATAAAATTCCAGTTGGGCTATTTCAATTCCTAAAAGATGATGTTGTGAAAGTGCTGCACTCAGTATGCCAGCAAATTTGGAAAACTCAGCAGTGGCCACAGGACTGGAAAAGGCAGTTTTCATTCCAATCCCAAAGAAAGGCAATGCCAAAGAATGCTCAAACTACCACACAAATGCACTCATCTCACACGTTACCAAAGTAATGCTCAAAATTCTTCAAGCCAGGCTTCAACAGTATGTGAACAGTGAGCTTCCAGATGTTCAAACTGGATTTAGAAAAGGCAGAGGAACCAGAGATCAAATTGCCAACATCCGCTGGATCATCAAAAAAGCCAGAGAGTTTCAGAAAAACATCTATTTCTGCTTTATTGACTATGCCAAAGCCTTTGACTGTGTGGATCACAAAAAATTGTGGAAAATTCTTAAAGAGATGAGAATACCAGATCACCTGACCTGCCTCTTGAGAAACATGTATGCAGGTCAGGAAGCAACAGTTAGAACTGGACATGGAACAATAGACTGGTTCCAAATAGGAAAAGGAGTACATCAAGGCTGTATATTGTCACCCTGCTTATTTAACTTATATGCAGAGTACATCATGAGAAACACTGGGCTGGAAGAAGCACAAGCTGGAATCAAGATTGCTAGGAGAAATATCAATGACTTCAGATATGCAGATGACACCACCCTTAGGGCAGAAAGTGAAGAACTAAAGAGACTCTTGATGAAAGTGAAAGAGTGAAAAAGTTGGCTTAAAGCTCAACATTCAGAAAACGAATATCATGGCATCCAGTCCTATCACTTCATGGCAAATAGATGGGGAAACAGGGGAAACAGTGGCTGACTTTATTTTTCTGGGCTCCAAAATCACTGCAGATGGTGATTGCTGCCATGAAATTAAAAGACACTTACTCCTTGGAAGGAAAGTTATGACCAACTTAGATAGTATATCAAAAAGCAGAGACATTACTTTGCCAAGAAAGGTCCATCTAGTCAAGGCTATGGTTTTTCCAGTGGTCATGTATAGATGTGAGAGTTGGACTCTAAAGAAAGCTGAGTGCTGAAGAATTGATGCTTTTAAACTGTGGTGTTGGAGAAGACTCTTGAGAGTCCCTTGGACTGCAAGGAGATCCAATCAGTCCATCCTAAAGGAGATCACTCCTGCGTGTTCATTGGAAGGACCGATGTTGAAGCTGAAACTCCAGTACTTTGGCCACCTGATGCAAAGAGCTGACTCATTAGAAAAGACCCTGATGCTGGGAAAGATGGAAGGCAGGAGGAGAAGGGGACAACAGAGGATGAGATGGTTGGATGGCATCCCCGACTCAATGGACACGGGAATGGGTAGGCTACGGCAGTTGGTGACGGACAGGGAGGCCTAGCGTGCTGCGGTTCATGGGGTTGCAGAGTCGGACGTGACTGAGCGACTGACTGAACTGAACTTGACCTAGTTTATAAGAGGTATATTCTCAGAAACACCTGTGCTTTGAACATCAAATAATTAAGAAAAAAGATGTTAATTATGTCCTTAAGTTGGAAAAAGGGAAACATTTGCTGAAGTCCTGTTGTTTCACATCCTTTCTCTAGAATTAAAATGACTAGTTGGACATACATAGGTGGATGCTCAAATTGAACCAACTCAGGACTGGAGTGTACATGACTAGAAAAAGCATGTCTCAAAGGGTTCAGAAGAATCAGAAAAAAAGAACCATATTGTTCAGTTTCAATCCTGAAGAATCAAGTAAAGCCTAGTACATTTTCAGTTCGTTAATCAAAAATGGTGTATAAAGTTCTCTAGGATGAAGCCCCTGTAGAGTAAAGCTGCCAAATCACCTTCGATAAAATTTTAATGAGGTGTTTGCCCTGGTGATAGGTAAGAAAAGATGTCCTGGAATGCCTGTGAAATATGCGGGATTGACTCGAAGAACTCTGTGTCGCCCCATCAATCACAGGGCCAAAAGGAGAAGCATGGAAAATAAAAGGAGAAACGATCGATTCCAATGGAACATGAAGTATAAACATGCATTCTCTTCAAGAGACAGTCACTCAGCTTGTTTTATAAGTTATTAACTACACCCCAGACTCAGTTTTTCTGATACCATATGCTATTTTATGTGGTTTGGAATCATTTCAAGGAATTGATCTTCATGGCATTTTCAAAGAAAAACACAAACATGGCATCTGTCTCTAACTTACGGAGTTCAAGGTTGCTTTTGCCTTATTGTCTTCATCTTTCTAGTCTTGACTCACAGTGGGAAAGAATGTAGTTCACCCAAAGTATGCCCTCCCCCCACCTTTCTGAGCAGTTCTCAAAGCTCATGTTGCAGCACCACTTAGCAATAACTCCATACCTAAAACAGTATGGAGACTGGTATACTAATGACCTTCCAGTATCGTTGAAAAAAAAAAGAAATTTGAGTAGTTCTGCCAAGCAGAGTACATCTAGATAGTCAGCACTAAAAACCATAAGAAACAGACTCAGGTGCTGATTAGAGAACAGAGGGAAAAGCAGCTAAATAAATAAACCAACAGGAGCAAATGAAGATTAAAAATGGACTTAGTTTGTCCTTAAGAGTGAGGGTTGAGTTTTGAGAAATCTCATCATTAAAGAGAGATTCTTTAAATATCCAGAGTCCCATGATACAGAAGTGAATATGCTTAAATATCATTTTGGCTACGAAATATTTTCTATGGGCAAAGTTGCCTCTAGTATCTTAAAGAATTGAACCGAGCTCCTTCCACAGGATAACAGAGCTCATAGAAACCAGAAGGGATGCTACTGGGTCCTGAAACACTGAAGGTCTGGCCCTGGTCTGACACATACGAGCTTCGCAAGAGTGAACAAGCCGCCAAACTTTAAAGAACTGCATTTCCTCATTTGTAAAAGGCACACAGTAATCTAAACCTTGTTTACTTCATAGGGGCTGATGTGAGAATCAAATGAGACAACATATATAAAAGTGCCCCCCAAACAGTAACGGGCCATAAACCGTAAGGCAGTGTGGTAAAGTTGTATTTCATTAAGAAGTCAAAACCTTTTTTTTTTTTTCCTACCTCATTCTACATAATTACTCCTGAGATCCCTTCTCATTGTTCTGCATGTCAAACTGTATGGGAGTTCATCATTTAAAAGGGTAGAAACAAACAAATCCTAGGGGAGTAGAGTCTAATCTTGCTTCCTCTCATTAATATGGCTGCATGAGATTGTGTAAGTCCTTTTGGAAATCTCAGTGTTCTCATCTTTGTAATGGACATAGTGGAACTTTCTATGTAGTGTCTTAAATTATTTACAAGAAAGTCTCCTGAAATATAATCCCATAATAAAATCTGAAACTATGAAAGTCCTCTAGAAATGAACAAAAAAATCATACCCCCAAACAATATTTATTCTTATGAGCAGTAGGTCTCATTACCAATAATAGTTCTCAATTGTGTCTGCAGCAATAGATGGAAAACAAGCTGCACATACAGTATAAAATGTGTTCAGTTGCTGGAGGGCATGAAAAGGAACTTGTAATGTCACCTGAATTTAGGCTATTATACAATAAACCAAGTATGAAGCGATGAAAGGTTAGCAGTTTGCCAACAAACTTGAAGTTTTCAGATTCAAGCCCACATTTCCTTATTCTTTCTGATGGGATCATCCAGTGTCAATGTTCTTTTGCCATCCACAATCATTCCACTAGGAAAATAGGACTCAATCAGTATTTGGATCTCACACCAGGCTTACAGAATGTAGGCTTCAGACTAGCGAGTTTATGGCGACCATCCATCCTTCAGGTCTCCCTGAAGCTCTCCCCACTCCCCAGGATCCAAGCTTTGCAAGGTCCCCCCAAAGCATCAACTGAACTAACATCTCTTAAACACCTGAATAGTACTAACCCTCGCAGAGATTCTTCAGTAATCAAGAAGCACCTTGACATAAATCATGTGATTTGGGGAGAAAGAGAGAATGGGAATGAGAATCTGAGAAGCAAAGAGGAGAAACCGTAAACAAAATTGAGAGTCCAAGTTTTTCTTCACTGAGCCCTACCAGTTGCCTTCGGCATGAAACATCCAATCCCAAATTCCCTGCCACAAATGCTGGCAGCTCTGGTGTTTGTTCACCTTGACACACTCAAAAGGGTAGCACGAAGTAGTCGTTTTTTAAATAGCAAACCAGCACGCCATCACCATGTAACTTCCCTCTGTACAGGTTTGGCTGAAACATCTGTGGGAAACGGGGCTGCCGAGAATTCAGTGAAACATAAGCAATGAGAAAACCTTTCTATCCTCTTCAATTACTCAGAAATGGGAAAGAAGCATCATTTTCAAAAGAACAAATGCTACACAAGACATGCCCTTTAAATCCTTTTTAAGGTTCTGTGACCTGTGAAACTATCTGCAATATCAGCAGGAGAAAGCCCTTTCCAGAACAAATGCCCATGTTTTATGTGTACTGTATTCGCTAATCATTACTTCATAAGCAAGAGTAGATATACAGTGGGGCTATAAATAATGGGGGGAATGTAAAAGTGAATTGATCTGTCTGGCTATCTAGTAATACTCCTGGCACAAGACCAGTCTTGAATGGCTGCCAACGACCACGGAGCCAGCCAGTGATTTGTCTGGGGGTCCTGCCCTGTCAGGCAGAAAACAGTCTTAAAGCTGAACTCCCACCACCACGCGCCCTGCCTAGATGGTGGCCGTGAGCACTCCCTGCAGAGTCCCCTGGTGTCTCTGTCACCGAATCGGTCCAAAAATCACTTTAAAAAATTGGTGGAAAGGAAATCAAACAATCGAACCAAATCACATTGAAAAAAAAAATGCACACCTTAATCATCCAAACAGGGGGGATCATGAGGGAAAAACATGAAAATACATCTCCACCCAATGCAAATCGTAAAGGGGTCTGTGAGAACCTGGGTATGGTCCCAGAGGTCGTCACAGCTAAACTACACAGACTCACCACAAACCTGAATCCATCCGGTGTATCCAAAGTGCCTGTGACTGGCAGTGGGCACGGGGCTGCAGACCCATGGGGACCTAAGACACACATTCAGGATTCTGGATATTTCTGCAACAAGGCCGTCAGATCAGATTGGACCACCCCCAGATGGGTGCACATTCCTGACACAGAAGTGGGTTGTCTCTGACAGCCAGAGCATTTTTAAAATCTCCTTTGAAAGTAGAAATACAATTATGGGTTGACTGTGTCCCTCAATTTCCTACCTGGCTACTGCCTTCACCCCACCTTCTTCCAAGGAGAGTGAGTCTGATGGCAGTACTGGCAGCGGGAACAACTTCCCCCTCGGGACGCCTTGCAGGGATGCAGAAAGGTGCCTGTCTGGCACAGTTTCTTGTTTCCCTCAAGGCTGTCTCCCAAGTTCTTTGTAAGGCCAGCCGGCTCAAAAATAAAGAAAGAAAAAGAAAAGAAAGAAAAATCATTTTAAAAAGTAAAGAGAGAAGGGAAAAGGGAAAAAAGGAGAAGCAAAAAAGAGAAAATCTCATCAAATGATGAGCTCAATGCCAGCCTCTGCTGGGTGCACTTGATTCATGGGCTTCAGGCAAACCCGGCTCTGCCTGAGTGTTTATTATACATGTGCAATATCCTTACGAATAGATAAAGTAACAGAGGAGGCTTTCACGGAGACAGAGGGGTGCACCGTATGAATGAAGAAGTTGCTAATTATTTAAGAATTGGCAAGTTGAATTTCCTCAAAGTGATGCATGTTTATGGCTCAGAGACCACAGAAGGGTGAGGCAGCTGCTTTGTTTGGATATTTTTTCATTTTTTATTGAATTTCATAAATATCAACCAAATTCAAACAAAACTGATTTAGGTTTCACCTCATCACTTAAAATATATTTTGTCGAGTACAGTCTGTGCAGTAATCCTCTGCTATACTTTAATTTGGTTTTAATTTTATAGGCCCTGTTTTAACTGCATATTTCCAGACCTTTATTTCTCTCACAGCTCTTAGCAAAATGGTAGCTCATAAACACAAGCTCGGCTGTATAGACTTTGCATTTCATCCCAAAGTATTTCCTTTTTTATAGCCGTGGTCTTTCCATCTTAGTGCTGTGAGCTTGGGTCACAAATCTCTCTGCTATTCCAGTGTGTGACATCTTCGCTCGTTTGCCGCTGCTCATTAACAAACAATACTGCTGTGAAATTGGTTTAATGACAAAGTAATAAAATTGCTATTCTGCTCACAGATTGCCTGAGGCACTTTGAGCTCCTACAAGGCTTACTGTGGGTGCCAAGATACATTAAGCTGCTTATTCGTAAAAACTGCATCATCCGTTTTTTTCACAGGTTTTCTCCCTTTCCTATCCAGCCCTGCTTCTTTTTATCTTCAAATAAAAAGATATATTTGCTTATGTTCTTCCAGGCTGTCAAATTTTTACTCGCATGCATATTTCTGGAAAATGAAAGGATATTTCATTTCTTTTTTTTTTCTGGAAAGGTCACTCTGTCCCTCCTGCAAGGTTGTCCCTGGACGGAACATCCACCGCATACAACATTAAAGCTGACTTATTTTCGCACATTACGTAAGTGAGAGCCAGGGTCGTTAGAACCTATTTTGGGACAGCAAGGGAATGAAACTATTTATGGACTAGGTTTTACCTTTTCAAAAAACAAGGTCTAGAGAATCCTTACAATTTCTCTTCTCCTATTAAAACTGAAAATTTTACACGAAAACAACCCACACAACTCTGGTAGTGACTTACTCACATTAATATTTTATGAATAATAAAATATGTCTGCATGAAAGCAAAAATCTTCAGCAGGCACCTGTTTTCCATAATGAATTACATGTTCTGGGAAAGTAGCCTTTTTCCATTTGTCTAATGCCCATCCAGACCTGAAAATTTACTGCAGCAAGACAATGGGGAAATAACCCAATTGCGGTTTGACAGGTGGGCAGGTCTTGATAATTATGGCCAGACATCTTAACACTGTGCAACTGATGTAAATAAACATCCAAAGCACAGATCAATATTGCTTTCCTACTTTTGCATTTTGAACAACACATGCTAGCAATTTACATCCTTTCTCCCTTTCTGGCTGATTGGAAAGGCTGCATTCATTTAAACACATTGCATGCATACACACACTCCACATATTTCATTTAAAAGTATTCAATACACCCAACAGTCAGGGCTGTACTTTATAATCACATTACAGTCACCTGCTGGTATATTTCTATTAATTATGCAAACTGATATCTCAAGAGCTCCAAAAAGTATCTGAATTGGCCATTTGAATACCTGCAATACCTGGATGATAAAGAAAACACAAACTACGTTGGCAAAAAAAAAAAAAAAAAAAAAAGATGAACTGTCAAGAATTTGGGCATCTTTTCTTAACTCTGCACTTGGCGTTCTTTACAATTTCATGAACTGTAGGTGCTTCCTCTTCTACATGCATCTGACCTCGTAAATCTCAGGAACTGGAGATTTTATTACAGCAGCCAAAAGATTTGCAAGGCCTGCCAATCCTGCTGAGAGACCAACCCCCCTGAAGATAAGAGAGGGCCTGATGAGGTATGAGGATGTCTACTGTGGGGGAGTATATAAACCAGAGACAGACATAAGCGGCATGAGGGAGCAAGGTGAACTGTTACAACAGAGACGCTCTTAGCGAGGCCAGTGGAGAGCCTGGAAAAAAGGTAGGAATGGGCAGAAGGAAAAGAAGGAATTGAAGGCTCTGATTGGGAAGAAAGGTGAGAAGGAAAAAGAAATCAAATACAAATGGGATGATCATAAAACAATATCTATACATCATTTTTTCTAATCTTCAGTGTGTCCGTCACTCAGTTGTGTCCAACTCTTTGTGACCCTATGGACTATAGCCCGCCAGGCTCATCTTTCCATAGACTTCTCCAAGTAAGAATACTCAAGCGGGTTGCCATTTCCTCCTTCAGGGGCTCTTCCCAACCCAGGGATTGTACCCAGATCTCCTGCATTGCAGGTAGATTCTTTAGCATCCAGGTCACTTTAGACCTCAGAAATCTTTGAAAGGAAACGTTATCTACCATTTCAAGATCCCAGTATGATTTCTTTAGGTGTGTTGCTCCTCCCAGAGTATATGGATGTTAACATCACCTTTTTTAAAAATACCTTTAAGAAACAGGAGAGTGAGAGAAATAAAGGGACATGCCCAATGTGTTTTAATACAAGAAACAATGGACTGCAGAGGAAGTAACCAGGAGACTCAGGGATACAATGCTAGCTTAAATCTCCGAAAATAATACCTGTCCTCTTCTTGAAATGTGTTAGAATGCTTGTAATAAGCCATTTTCTCTGTATTCTGAAGCCTGCAAAAGATTCTGTCAATTGTTTGTACGTCAATGGTATACATTATAAAACTCAGATATTTAATTTTAAATGTTTGATAAATAACAGATAAACAAAGGTTTAGAGGAGGAAAAAATACTGCAGAAAAAATAATATTTAGAGCTGGCCAGGATTCCTGGTTTTCATGGCCATTTTTCCATGACACTAACCATATATGGAGATTAAGAAGCCATCAAGTACTCAAATTACTGGAGACATTTCTTTGTTTTTATTTCGTGAATGTCTCTGCAAATATTCCATTATCAAAAGCATTAAAAACCCTATAAAAAAAGTCATACATAACAGTGTGAGGAACTATTTACAGAAAGGAAGTTAGAAATTCCTGAAAGTTAGTCTCTGTACTATCCACTAATGAACGATATCCATCTCTCCCATATGCAGAAAAATGTATAAGGTTTTTTCCAGGAAAAGATATAGAACAGAAAATGTGATATGACAATAAGTAAAACAACAACAATAGTAAGGAGAGTTACTTTTTGGAACTTTTACTGAATGTCTTAGTTCTTACAGTAATATTTAATGAAATGGCATTTCAATTTGACAGATGGGGAAACTGAGGCTCCAAATTCAGATTCAAACAGATGGTTAACAGTGTGAGACCGAATATAAACTCAGATTCTTCTTGTTCCAAAATCTATCCTTTCTATTGTGTCTTGCTGCCCCTCCCTAAGAAGTAACTTATGAAAAAGTATCAATATTACACCTGTATACCTGCAAATCAGTGTTAATACCACAGATGTTTCTAGGTAATGCCAAGCAGGGGATGTACCCTCTGTTACCTAACCTTTTACATAAATGGAGATTTGAAAAGATATGACCCTCATCTGAGAACCAGTTAGATAATATACATGAAGTTCTTAGACGCTTATCAAAGAAAGGTATGATTTAAACACAGTCAATATTGTCATGCTTGACTTAGTTAGAACTAATCAAAAAGAGCATCTTTATTCTTCTACATGGCTGAGGACTGCATCATTAACTCTGGGAAGCTCTTGGAAAATGAGTGGCACGGCTTATAAGGGGAAATCGAAAAGAACATAACTCACAGTTCATGTCCAATGGATCATAGATGATTCTATTACATTCTTAATAATAAAAACAAAAAATAATTGTGTATGTCTGTCCTCCTTAATAGACTGGACATTCCACGAGGGCAGGGATTATGCCTCTTTGTTTTGCCATTATCTGTCAAGAAACTGGCACTATAAAGATTTATTATCTGACAAACTTCCCAATCAAATATTCATACCAAACAAGGAAGATACTGATCCCTCTCAACTTAAAGACATTTTACTTATGCTTGTCTCATTCTTTTCAGTAGCTGAATGTCACTATAGTGAGTTCATGGGGTGGGAGAGGAGGTAAACCAACAGAAAGGGACGCCCTTCTAAAGGGCAATGCATACTAGCTCTGGCTGTGACTATCTGCTCTGACCTGTGGGGGACGAAACACGAGCTTCGCACTGCCTGTAACGTTCGTCTCAGTTTTCATTTTATTTTGTTGACCATCTGCATAGGGGAGATATGTTTCCAACATTCTGAGATAAAATTCAGAAGAGATTATTGTATAGTCATTTGAGGATATGGTTGAGACTCTGTACATAAGTATAACCTTGAACTTTAAGGAAAATATATGGTATGTTCTAAACAATAAATGTTGGAGAAGGCAATGGCACCCCACTCCAGTACTCTTGCCTAGAAAATCCCATGGATGGAGGAGCCTGGTGGGCTTCCCTGGTGTTCAGTTCAGTTCAGTCACTCGTGTCCGACTCTTTGTGACCCCATGGACTGCAGCATGCCAGGCCTCCCTATCCATCACCAACTCCCCAAGTTTACTCAAACTCATGTCCATTGAATCGGTGATGCCATCCAACCATCTCATCCTCTGTTGTCCCCTTCTCTTCCCAATTCAATCTTTCCCAGTATCAGGGTCTTTTCAAATGAGTCAGTTCTTCGCATCAAGTGGCCAAAGTACTGGAGTTTTATCTTCAGCATCGGTCCTTCCAATGAATATTTAGGACTGATTTCCTTTAGGATGGACTGGTTGGATCTCCTTGCAATCCAACGGACTCTCAAGAATCTTCTCCAACACCAGAGTTCAAACCATCAATTCTTCGGCGCTCAGCTTTCTTTAGAGTCCGACTCTCACATTCAACATCACAACTAGAAAAACCATAGCTTTGACTAGACAGATCTTTGTTGGCAAAGTAATGGCTCTGCTTTTTAATATGCTGTCTAAATTGGTCATAACTTTTCTTCCAAGGAGCGTCTTTTAATTTCATGGCTGCAGTCACCATCTGCAGTGATTTTGGAGCCCAAAAAAATAAAGTCAGCCACATTTTCCACTGTTTCCCCATCTATTTCCATGAAGTGATGGGACTGGATGCCATGATCTTAGTTCTCTGAATGTTGAGCTTTAAGCCAACTTTTTCACTCTCTTCTTTCACTTTCATAAAGAGGCTCTTTAGTTCTTCATTTTCTGCCCTAAGGGTGGTGTCATCTGCATATCTGAGGTTATTGATATTTCTCCTGGCAATCTTGATTACAGCTTGTGCTTCTTCCAGCCCAGCATTTCGCATGATGTACTCTACATGTAAGTTAATTAAGCAGGGTAACAATATACAGCTTTGACATACTCCTTTCCCAATTTGAAACCAGTCTGTTGTTCCATGTCCAGTTCTAACTGTTGCTTCTTGACCTGCATACAGGTTTATCAGGAGGCAGGTCAGGTGATCTGGTATTCCCATCTCTTTAAGAATTTTCCACAGTTTATTGTGATCCACACAGTCAAAGGCTTTGGCGTAGTCAATAAAGCAGATGTTTCTCTGAAACTCTCTTGCTTTTTCCATGATCCAGAGGATGTTGGCAATTTGATCTCTGGTTCCTCTGTCTTTTCTAAATCCAGTTTGAACATCTGGAAGTTCACGGTTCACATACTATTGAAACCTGGCTTGGAGAATTTTGAGCATTACTTTGCTAGCGTGTGAGATGAGTGCAATTGTGCGGTAGTTTGAGCATTCTTTGGCATTGCCTTTCTTTGGGATTGGAATGAAAACTGACCTCCTGTGGCCACTGCTGAGTTTTCCAAATTTGCTGGCATACTGAGTGCAGCACTTTCACAGCATTATCTTTTAGGATTTGAAATAGCTCAACTGGAATTTTATTGCCTCCACTAACTTTGTTCGTAGTGATGCTTCCTAAGACCCACTTGACTTCGCATTCCAGGAGGTCTGGCTCTAGGTAAGTGATCACACCATCATGGTTATTTGGGTCATGAAAATCTTTTCTGTACAGTTCTTCTGTGTATTCTTGCTACCTCTTCTTCCCTGGTGGCTCAAGGGTAAAGAATCTGCCTGCCAAGCAGGACATGTGGGTTCAATCCCTGGGTTGGGAAGATCCCTAGAGAAGCAAATGGCAACCTCCTCCAGTATTTTTACCTGGGAAATCCCATGGACAGAAGAGCCTAGCAGGCTACGGTCCATAGGGTTGCAAAGAGTCAGACACAACTTAGCGACTAAACCACTACCAGCACTAAACTGTAAAATCCATGAGGGTAGAGGGTCTGTTTTGTCCTAACCCTGAATACACTTTGCCTAGCACAGTTCCTGGCACCATCATAGGTACTTGGTCAACAGTAGGTACTCAATAAACATTTGTCAACAGACTGAATGTGTGATTTTGAAGTAAGCAGCAAATCTTATTCCTTAAATATATTTTATACCATATAGTACTGGGTTAAGTTTGGGTTTACTTAAAAATACACAGATTGATACACAGGTTGATGATAGAGGTGACAACTCGGCTGATTATTGGCTGGCAGGAAGAAGTCAGTTGAGGATTAAAATGTGTCTCGAGTACCACAGAGGTAAGTAGAATTGATTGTACAGGGAACTGCTATATGAAACATTTAGAGATATATGGAAGTAAAAAGGAACTACCAAAATACCAGAGAACTCCCAGTGACACTCGGAGATGTCACTGGGGCTGGCAAGGGTCTCTAAGTAATGAAGAAATCTACAACCAAAGACTCCTCTACTCAGCACATGAGGCTGCAAGTGAAGCTAACAGGATTCATATGCTTACGGACTCTCGTTTTGTGCATTATCACTCATTTCCAAATCTCATGCCCTCCAAGTCTAGGTTTTTTAATATACTGTTTTCTGTTTTTGCTTCTGAGGTTATATTTAGCACATTTAAAAGAAGTCCATCAAAATCACTTTCAACTTATTCCTGAAAATGTAAGAAAAAGAAATATGAACGAATTTGCCAAAATATTGAGATTGTTAAGGAAGAGGAGATATAAAAGTAATCATGAATTAGGTCACTGACTTGAAATGTAAATATTTACATGCTGTTCATGTATGTTCATCACATACACGCACAATTTTCTGTAAGTACAAACATGGGCATGTTTATTTATAATCTTACATCACATAAAGGAAAATAGATCCTTCCCTGTGGATTTGGTATTGTTTTTAACTAACCAGTTTCTAACACTATGAAATAAATTATGTGGTTCAAAGTTGCTTCTTACCTTACTGGCAATGATGGGCATCAAAAATGCAGTGAGGAAGTGGTTTCCTTCACACTGCCAAGTACTCACATTTTTTTCTGTATTGGTTCAGCCCATTCTTAATGACTATGTTTAAAAACATTTCTAGGAATTTTCCTTTCACTAGTTTTGATAGATTTCCTGACTCCATTCCCATAAAGGGAATATAACTCATCTTAGTTAAAGTAATTGTCGTGAAGGACAGTCAAATGATTAAAATTTGTCATCAGCCAAGAGAAAAAAGTAGGAAAAAAGGCTTATAGCAGCAAACTCAATATATCACAGGGAAGATAAACAAACAGTTAACATATTGAAAAATAAATGCTGTCTTGTACAGAACAGCACACCCTCGATGAGAGCATTGTATCTGAGACTGGCACTTCAAGAAAAATACAGAATTTTTGCCACAAAAGCATTTCTTTCATGAGAAATTCAAATTAGAGCACAGTTTTCATGTTGTAATATTAAAACTATCAAGTGGAATAAAGCAGAAGTTTATTTAAAATAATACAGGCATGAGCTTCATAATAGAAAACAAAATTGGGAAAATGTCAATACTTGCATTCCTGAAGCCAGAAAAAGCACTTCTATTTCATGAGGCCCTGTGACATTCGGTTACACATTTGCAAAATGACAATGACAACTAGGAAAGCACTCCAGAAAGGAGAAAAATGCATTTGGGGTTGGGCCTATGCATCACAGAGCAGAATCAATCTTCCTAATTAACGGCAAATTAGCAATCCCAAAATGAGGGGGATCAACCTGCCTTCACTGGCCGAGAATCATGCTAAGTATAGAGCTCCCTTTAAGAGCCTCTAAATTACATTTACATCCACATAAAGTAACATTCTTTTAATCTAATACTACATTAGTGTCACTGTTCTTAAAGTTATTACACCGTTTAAAATTTCTATAGATAGGTGAACAGATAAACAAATTAATAGACAGATATGCAGATAATCGGGCATTTCACAAAGGAGGGCTCTAAGGTGCTCACAAATCACCGAGAGGCCGTGAACAAGATACTTATTAGCACAAAGCTCCCCAAAGAAGAAAAGTTTATGTTCAAGAGTGATATTCTTTAAGGTCTAATTGCTATTTAGACCTGTACTAAATATATATATATATATATAATATTTAACAATCTGAGATAAACATTAAGGAGAATGTCACCAAACATTAAGCAGAGGTTTATTATGGCCAAAACAGACTTAATGGCTAATGACTGGAATAGCATTTTCCAAAACTGATGCACTGTTGGGTGGTGCTATTTCAGTTTATTAACTTGTTCAATATCCAAAATGTGTTAGATGTTGATGAGAGCTGCCACACAGCCTGACTCGGAGGGTGTCACCCTAAGGGAACGCCTGGTGGGTGGGATGGGATGCTCCTTGTGCTATGCAAGACTAGGATGCTCAGTCCAATGTGCTGGCCCTGCCTGTACCATGCAGAATAAACCAAAAGGTATGGTTCACAATTTTTATGAATTTAACATCTAATGAAATGAGAACCATCTGTTACCATTTTAAAAATTCAATTAATTTAAAATCCAACCAAGAAAAGAAAGAATAGTGATTATGTTTTTGTTTTTTTCTTCCTTAGAGTAGTTAATGTATTTCCAGCAAACTTTAGAGTAGGAAGTTTCTTTGTTTACTTTCATTGGTTTGTTTTGGGGCTTATTCGCTGGAGAGTCCAGGGAAGGGCCTTATGATTGTAGGCAAAACTGTGGGGGTGGGTACATGAACACATTCTTCTGGGGGCTCACTGGTTTAATTACATTCTCGGAGAAGTCTATGGGCCAGCAAACGTTTAGAACTTGTATAATATTGTCCACTGCTGAACGAGGAAAAGCCTTGAGTGGTGCAAGGTGGCTTAGTAGTCTAAAGTGAAGGAGAAAGGAACTTAGTCTTTTACTAGGAAGAGAGTATTTGAAATTTGGAAGAATTTACTCTTCCAAAGATTCAGCCTCAGCAGAGGAACAAAGTTAGTAAGTAAATTAGAACTCTGAAATCTCTCACATGCAGACCATTAGTTAGATGTGAAACAGCAAACTAGTATTTATCTTTGGGTCCCTTTCTCTATCACCACCTTAACGGCCATTCCAAGAACAGATTTAAAGATGCTGATCTGAGAGAGGCAACACAGGGTGTTCTATTCTAAAACGGATCTTATAGTCGTGATCCCGTTGAGCATCATTCTGAATCTAAGCTACTTGTGAACATTAGGTGTCAGCTTGAGTGCACTCATGAATGGATAGGAACATTATTTCAGCATCAGAGCAATTCAGTTTTCCCTAGGGCCCTGTGTTCCAGGGGAAAACTCTAAAAATTAGATGGACATCCCAAGGCTACTGTTGAAAAGCACAGACTGAAGTCTAGGTCTATATAGACGGTTGAGTGAGAATCTGACTATAGTCACTGAGGAAGAAGGACATCTATGTCTACATCACGGGATTTTTTTTTTTAATTCCTCCATGAGGCCGTCTTGCTATTCTTATACAATCTGCCTGGTTTAGACACCAGGTTTAGCAATTGCTATCTCAGAAAGAGATCATCCTTTTCATGAATCCTAGACTTTGAGTGTCTAGTATTTTTTCACCTGGTTTCCCTGGCGGTGGGAAAGAATCCGCCTGCCAATGCAGGAGACTAGGGTTCAATCCCCAGGTCGAGAAGATCCCCTGGAGAAGGAAATGGCAACCCATTCCAATATTCTTGCTGGGAAATCCCATGGACAGAGGAGCCTGGTGGGCTACAGTCCATGGGGTTGCAAAAGAGTCAGACACGACTTAGTAACTAAACAACGACGACAACAGAAGAGTGGAGAACAACTGACTCAAGGATGTTAGGAAACTAATTATTGTTGGCAAATACTCTTATAATTGGTGCCATACTAGTGATGATTACTATTAAATAGTTGTCACTGTCACCTCTGCCTATAGCCAACTATATCTCTAACATTTCTTTATTTTTCAAACTTCCCCTTTTCAACGTTAATAAAATATTTGGCAGCTATGTATATCATGAAAACACATTAGGGCATAAAAGCTAACATTTTCTTTTAATTTTAACAATATGCATACCATTGGGACAGAATATTGAAAGAAATACAATGCGTAAGTAGATTTTACACCACATTAGAGTTGTCCAATTTCTCATGTTTAAAATTTTTCTGCATGACTAGAGCCAGGAAGAAATACATGCCAGCATAATTATATGAACAGTTGAAATTTAAACATATTGAAAAGGAGAAGAGAACATGTCCACCCATTTGTTTTGGGTTCTTTTTTTTTTCCATAACAATCCCAAAGATGAGTAATTTCTTTTCATAGAGTCAAACTGAAGGCACAAAGCTTTAACATTCAAAGAAGGGAGGGGTGGGGAGGAAAGAAGCTTTTTTAAGTACTGTGCAAATCAATACACACAAAAAATCTCAAGATGATAGTTTAATTAAAATGTGCACAAGGTAATTTATCAGCCTCTTCCCTGGGTGTACTAGCCTGTAGAATTTGCCTTCTGCTTTCTGATCCCTGATGGTTTTAACTCGAAGGCATTTAAAATATCTTTCAACCAGCACCTTTCCACTTAGCTTACATTCCTTGTTTTTCTTTATAAACAAGAAATTGTACTGGCTTTGTGATGTTTGTTATGCTTCATGCTTTTTCATCTCCTGTATGAGTTTTGCCTAGCATGAAACGCTGTCATGCAGTGAAATTTACCTGAGAGCTAAAGGGAGGAAAAAAATCTTCGAAGTATATTTTGTTACAAGTTCATAGCCAACTAAATCACTGGCAATTTTATGCTACTGGTTATTTCAATTTAAATGTTTGTAAAAGTACATATAAAAATAAAATAACCACTCCCACAGACATCAAAATGAAAAATCTGCTTGGATTGGAATATACTGTAAGTTGTTTTAAACTACCATGTGGGAATGTTAATATTATTCATTTCCTATTACGTAGTGTTCTAAGGATACTTTGGGAGGGACATAAAGCTACTGAACTCTTGGCTCCTTAATAGTCTGACTCCCATTGTAATTGCTTTGTTCACTGGTTGCCCTGGGTCTTCATAATTGGTTAGGGTCCAAGGTCACAGATCCAATATGGCAGTGGCTCCCACTCTTAGCTGGTTGTTAAGTCTTTAATGGTAGCTTTGTTTCTGTATCATCTTTTTTTCAGATCCGGAAACTCTTCCTTTTATTAAATAATTCAGGTAAGTGCCTTATAATGTTTTTGTTCAACTTTCCTTCCCCTCCACATACAGTAGTCTTCACTTCAAAAGCCACCAAGTAATAAATGAAGACCAAAGCCAAATCCAAAGAGAAATATTTTTTGAAGACTTCTTGAGACTCCTTAAATGTTTCATTTTTTTCTTTTAATTATATAGACCCATTTGGGTGGATTAAAAATAATTTCATTTAAGAAAATATATTTACACCATGACTCAATTCTCAGTGTCTTAACTACTTTGTTTTTCAGAACATTCGTGAACACAATGATAACCAGGAAGAGGGAGAGCTTTAATTTTTCTTAAAACCTAGGTCATAATGGCACTATGAAATTACATAGAAAAGAAAGGAAGTGAACTAGATGATCAAGATACTTCCTTTTATGTTTTTTTTTCTGTTTGAGGTAATTAAATCAGTGACATGAAAGGATGTTGGAAGCAGGATGTGGTGGATTAGAAATGGTTCTGGACCTGACACTTGGTTTATTCAACTTTGGGCTTTGCCTCTCACTTACTGCTTGGCTCTGGGAACTCATATGTCCTCTCTAGACCTCCCAATGTTTTTATTTTTGTAAAACAAAAGTTTTAGCTTATTTACAAGGATTTTCCATTTATAGTTTATTTCATTTAAATTATTCAATATTTAGCTCAGTTTAGCATTTTATTGCAGGCTTCCTTGGTGGCTCAGATGGTGAAGAATCTGTCTGCAATGCAAGAGGCCTGGGTTTGATTTCCAGGTCAGGAAGATCCCCTGAAGAAAGGAATGGCAACCCATTCCCATGTTCCTGCCTGGAGAATCCCCATGGACAGAGGAGCCTAGAGGGCTACAGTCCATGGCATTTTATTAGCAACTGTCCAGAGTTGATGGGAATATTATTTTATATTTTAAATTCCTCATTACCTATAAATAAAGTATCAGCATTGCTAAACAGCTTTACTAATGATATAAAGCCCTTTAAGGAGAACCTTTTGATACAGACATTAAATAATTATTCATCATGTATATATTTGTTTCAATAACTATTCAGTGAGAACCTTCTGTGACCAAGCACTATGGCAGGCATCCAGATCTTAGAAAGCAAACAGACCTAGTTTCTGCTCTCAAGGAGAAGGAGATGAATTTTTTCCAATGAAGCAAACTTTTCTTCAGTTAGTCTTCCAGTTTCCATAAAGTTAACGGTAACAACTGTGTTTCCTTTCCTGAGCACAGGCTTATCACAGAGTGAGTGCCACTGAACCCTGGTAGGCATGTGTTCCAGGGAGCCACGTGAGAGATTATTAAAGTTAGCTCTACTGTAATTATTATTTCATTGACTGTGTTTGATACTATTAATATATTTAATGCTCCTCTTTAAAAAAGATTTCAGAGTCACAAAACAATACATTCTCATAAAATGACTCAGCCTGTCATATTATCCCATTTTATTATGAATGTCCAGTTTTCTAAAGAAATTGTAAAATTTTTATATATTATTCCAAATATAGTCAGGACTGGATGGACAACAAGGATGTTTCATTTACTGCATTCAAGCAGAAAAGATAACTGTTTTGGTAAATTTTCAAACTCGTTGAAAAATAGGTTTGTTTGGGATTCTAGGATTCTTCTGTATTAGTGGTACCCAATAAGAAGACTTGGCAAGAAATATGCCTATTTTGGAAAGAATTCTTGATAGATATGAACTCAGGCGTAGCAACATGCCAATCTAAATGGTGAAGCCAGAATAGAGACCCTCAGTAAAACAAGAAGGTCCTTCAGTGCAAAGTTGTCTTTAGAGATATGTGCTCGGTCGCTTCAGTCATGTCTGACTCTTTGCGACCTAATGGGCTGTAGCCGCCAGGCTCCTCTGTCCATGGGATTTTCCGGGCAAGAATACTGGAGTGGGTTGCCATTTCCTTTTCCAAGGGATCTCCCTGACCCAGGTCAAACTCACATCTCTCCTGTCCCCTGCAGTGGCAGGCGGTTGTTTACCAATAGTGCCACCTGAAAAGCCCCCTTTAGAGACTAGAGAACTTTAAAAGCAAAGTATGACTTTAAAAAGTGGGTGAGTGTGGCAGGCAGGGGGAGGGAGAAGACTTGTTGGTTAAATTATGCCTTGAGGTCAGATGTAATGGTGGGGATACGATGCACATGTTCCACTGATTTAAAATTTTAAATAGCCTAGTTCAGATGGTAAAGAATCTGCCTGCAATGTGGGAGACTTGGTTTGATCCCTGGGTTGGGAAAATCCCTTGGAGAAGGGAATAGCTACCTGGGCTTCCCCTGTAGCTCAGTCGGTAAAGAATCTGCCTGCAGTGCAGGAGACCCGGGTTTGATCCCTGGGTTGGGAAGATCCCCTGAAGGAAATGGCAACCCACTCCAGTATCCTTGCCTGGAAAATCTCACGGACAGAGGAGCCTGGTGGGCTGCAGTCCATGGGGGCGCAAAGAGTCGGGCACAAATGAGCAATTAACACTTACTTACTTACCAGTATTCTTGCCTAGAGAATTCCATGAACAGAGGAGTCTGGTGGGCTACAGTCCATGGGGTCACAAAGAGTGGTACACGACTGAGCGACTAACAGCTACCCATAGATCCAACTTCACTTCCCCCATGCTATGTACTCAGGAGCTGACAAAAGAGATAATTAGCTCCCCAAATCTCAATATCTAGAGTCAGCTTAGATAACCTCAGTGAATGAAGGTGACTGTTTAGGTGGGGAAATAACCTGATCCGATCATCTCAATAAGTCTAAATTTAATGGCATCTTGAGAAATTCTACTGTAACTCTGATCCCATGTTTGAGTTCCTGTGCTCTTTTAAACAGGAGTGTCTACTTTGCAAGAAGAGATTTAACAAACAGCTTATCAAAATGATCAAAATAAAGCATATTTGATAACTGTGCATAGCCTCTACATAAAAGCTAAGTGAGATACACTTTCCATAAGATGGTATTTCATTTTTCTCTAGTGCTGCCCATTAAAAATATATAAATCGCTATGAAAGTGACAAGCCAGAAGCGCATGAATGGTGACTGTTGGACTAAATTACTTTGGAGCCGTGCTCATCCACAGCAAAATGTCCGTGCTTCTCCTGGCCAGATCGACAACATGCTATTAGGAAGATTTTGTTTTGTTGCTGATCTGTCAGGGAGCAGGATGCCAAGGAATTTCACAAACAGAAAAAAGTCATGATGTTAAGTCCACACTCTTACAAAATTTTTAACCTTTACATCTATGGAAAACTGTGAGATGTCTACTGAAATCAATACTTTTATTCCATTAAAAAGTCTAGCCCTTCACCATTCTATCCAAAACATAGAAGAAAAAAGATATATTTTGTTACTTGGCCCACCATTCCCAATTTAGGAAGAATCTTGTGTTTTAAATAGTTGTCAAACTTTTTTTTTTTTACTCCAGTTGGTGCTTCCTATTAGAAGTTTTAAACTATGGGTTGAAATCATGTTTTTTATAGCTTTCTGCCTTTTATATAACCAGAGACGGAGACCTCCTTTACAGTGTGTGCACACTCAGTCTCCTAGTCGTGTTTGACTCTATGAGCCCATGGACTATGCCCTATCAGCTTCCTCTGTCCATGGAGTTCTCCAGGCAAGAATACTGGAGTGCCCTACTCCAGGGGATCTGCCTGACCCAGGGATTGAACCCACGTCTCTTGCATCTCCTGCACTGCAGTTCAGATCAGTTCAGTTGCTCAGTCCTGTCTGACTCCTTGCAACCCCATGAACAGCAGCACACCAGGCCTCCCTGTCCATCACCAACTCCCGGAGTCCACCCAAACCCATGTCCATTGAATCGGTGATGCCACGCAACCATCTCATTCTCTGTCATCCCCTTCTCCTCCTGCCCTCCATCTTTTCCAGAACAGGGTCTTTTCAAATGAGTCAGCTCTTCATATCAGGTGGCCAAAGTATTGGAGTTTCAGCTTCAGCATCAGTCCTTGCAATGGACACCCAGGAGTGAGCTCCTTTAGGATGGACTGGTTGGATCTCCTTGAAGTCCAAGGGACTCTCAAGAGTCTTCTCCAACACCACAGTTCAAAAGCATCAATTCTTTGGTGCTCAGCTTTCTTTAGAATTCAACTCTCACATCCATACATGACTATTGGAAAAACCATAGCCTCGACTACATGGACCTTTGTTGGCAAAATAATGGCTCTGCTTTTGAATATGCTATCTAGGTTGGTCATAACTTTCCTTCCAAGGAGTAAGCGTCTTTTAATTTCATGGCTGCAGTCACCATCTGCAGTGATTTTGGAGCCTAGAAAAATAAAGTCAGTCACTGTATCCACTGTTTCCCCATCTATTTCCCATGAAGTGATGGGACCAGATGCCATGATCTTAGTTTTCTGAATGCTGAGCTTTAAACCAACTTTTCACTCTCCTCTTTCACTTTCATCAAGAGGCTCTTTAGTTCTTCTTCACTTTCTGCCATAAGGGTGGTGTCATCTGCATATCTGAGGTTATTGATATTTCTCCTGGCAATCTTGATTCCAGCTTGCGCTTCCTCCAGGCCAGTGTTTCTCATGATGTACTCTGCATAGAAGTTAAATAAGCAGGGTGACAATATATAGCCTTGACATACTCCTTTTCCTATTTGGAACCAGTCTGTTGTTCCATGTCCAGTTCTAACTGTTGCTTCTTGACCTGCATACAGGTTTCTCAAGAGGCAGGTCAGGCAGTCTGGTATTCCTATCTCTAAGAATTTTCCACAGTTTATTGTGATCCACACAGTCAAAGGCTTTGGTATAGTCAATAAAGCAGAAATAGATGTTTTACTGGAACTCTCTAGCTTTTTCGATGATCCAACGGATATTGGCAATTTGATCTCTGGTTCCTCTGCCTTTTCTAAAACCAGCTTGAACATTTGGAAACTCATGGTTCACATATTGCTGAAGCCTGGCTTGGAGAATTTTGAGCATTACTTTGCTAGTGTGTGAGATGAGTGCAATTGTGCGGTAGTTTGAGCATTCTTTGGCATTGCCTTTCTTTGGGATTGGAATGAAAACTGACCTTTTCCAGTCCTGTGGCCACCGCTGAGTTTTCCAAATTTGCTGGCATATTGCATGCAGCTCTTTCACAGCATCATCTTTCAGGATTTGAAATAGCTCAACTGGAATTTTATTACCTCCACGAACTCAATGGTACCCCACTCCAGTACTTTTGCCTGGAAAATCCCATGGACAGAGGAGCCTGGTGGGCTGCAGTCCATGGGGTCACTAAGAGTCGGACACGACTGAGCAACTTCACTTTCACTTCTCACTTTCATGTGTTGGAGAAGGAAATGGCAACCCACTCCAGTGTTCTTGCCTGGAGAATTCCAGGGACGGGGGAGCCTGGTGGGTTACCATCTATGGGGTCGCACAGAGCCGGACACGACTGAAGCGACCTAACAGCAGCAACAGCAGCTTTGTTCGTAGTGATGCTTCCTAAGGCCCACTTGACTTCACATTCCAGGATATCTGGCTGTAGGTGAGTGATCACATCATCGTGATTATCTGGCAGATTCTTTTACCACTGAGCCATTGGAGGTGCCCTCTAAATAATAGTAATCAGCGTGGACTTGCCCCTAAATCCCTAAGCTCCTCCCACACCCTCTTATCACCAAGGTCTCCTGTCTCTTTCTGGACAAGCTTGTCTGCTTCAGAGCCTTCAAAAACATCTGTACCCTCAGACCTAACTCTCCCTCCCCTGTGAGGCCCCACAGTGTTTCCTGTTATTGTGACCTCACTTTCCCTACCGGGCTCATCTCTATTTTCTGCTATCTATTGTGAAAACAAGACCATCTTCCCAGAGAAGCCATCAGGCCCCACTCAAATCTGCTGTCCTTGTGGAAAGAATCCCCAAGCCCTTTCTCCCCACGGCACAGAGCCCAGAGTTGTCGTAGCCTCTTTTTCTATTCACACTCTGTGCTGAATTAGTCACCAAATCCTGCCACTTTTTTTTTTTTTTTTGGTAACAATAGAGATACAATCAGTCTCTTTTTCTCCATTTTAATGGCTAAATCTCTGATTCAGGTTCTGTTTAAGTCACTCACAGCCTACTCCGACTGCTCTCTCTCCCTCTCTTCTGATCAATTCAAAATACAATGGTTAGAATTGCTTTCATTTCACTTGCTTTGACTACATTTTTTCTTTATTTATTTTTTTTGTTCACAGGCTTAGAACCATAAAATAATAAAATTTTAAAGATAGCCAGGACCTTAAAAATCACCTAGTCCCCATTCTTTCCTGGATGAGGGAATAGGCAGTGAGGAAGGCGAAACTGCCCAGGATCATAAGAGTTGCCTGAACTGGAATTAGACGCAGGCTGCTTATACCCATGAGTTCCCTTCAACAGTCCACACTGCATCACCCTCTGTGGGCACGCTGAGCCTTCCGTCTACATGTAATCCTGTGGACTGGGGTGTCCGTACTTCATGTACTTAGATACTTCTTTTACTCTAGTCAGGGAAAGCTGGTTTCCTCCCAGACTTTTTTACTCATTTTCCCCACTTTCATGGACTAACATATTATTTCTATACAATTGCTACAACACTTCCTTCCTCTGATTCAAAACTAACTTCAAATCTAATCTCCTCTAAGAAATGGCTGGTTAATGGTAACCCTCTCACCTCAATACTCAGTTTTCATGTAGATTTTCTTCCTCAGCGTTCTCTCTAGCTTATTTGAATTCAATTCAACAAGAAATCAGCACCTACTAAGAGCTAAGCAAAGTGAATAAGCCCTTTGCCACTTAAAAGGTAGGGGGGGAAAAGTTCTAAACCAATCCAGAAATAGTTTCAAACCCTCCAGTAGTTTGGAAACGCAGCTGAAGATCAGGGCTGTCAGTCACAAAACATAGCCTACTTTTGTTCTGTTGTGATGCCTAGAAGAATCATTTTCTCTTTGGATCCATTTTGGTCTATTTGCAAGTATTGCTATTAGGCTATGGAAGGGATTCTAGGAAGGTCTAGCAACAGAAATTCTCATTATTTTTTTCTTTGTTAATGATTACTGGTGTTACTGGGAAAAATCAAATCATCTTCACAAACTGCCAATTTTTTTCACCTTTTGTCCTCAGAACAGAATTCATTATAATACACTGCAAGGGGCTGCCCATAGTTGCTTGATAAAATGGTGTCATCAGAAGTATTCTTTATAACTAGTGAACTACTGCCTGGGGCTGGAAATATTTTTATTGTATAAAGATTTTCTGTTGTAATGGAATTGGACTTATTCAAATTCTGAACTTGTTTAGTCACCAACTTGATGGTAAATGGGCAGGCATTATTTATTTAGGGTGTGGGATAGGCAAGCTTTCCTTCTGAGACCAAATTATTGGCGATTCTTTAATTAATCCAGTAGAAGATGAATTGAGACCACAGGATATTAGTTCCTGCTGATACTCTAAAAACATGATACTGTTACATCGTAACTAATGCTCAAATTCCTAGGGAAACAGTATCCTGAAAATGTTACCCTAAATGAGAACTAGAGTACTGGCTACTATGATGGAACCAAAGTATGAATTTAACTTACCTGCAGAGTTTTGAAACTGGGGCATTGTTTTCGTCAGTGGGTTATGGCCCCATTTCCAGAAAAATCTATCTGAGTCTAATGTAACCTAGCAAATCTTTCAAATGAAAGAGTCTTGTGGGAGGCAAGTTGTCATTTTCTGACATATTATTTAGGGCTCAGCTCAGGTTTCCTTCTTTCTTCTTTCCCCACTTAAACCCCTGCTCACTCTCCACGAGTGCCATTTTCTAATTAAGGCAAATGAAATTTGTAATTTGTAGAAGCGAGACGTGACCTTCCTTGTGAGCCAGCCTCGCTCCTCCCCACACACCATTAGAAAATAGGATCCAGGGGTGGTTGTTTTTTTAATTGGTATCGCTTTGTCTTTAGTGCAAAACACACGGCAATAATTTAGTGAACTTCAGTGTTTCTCTTGTGGCAAATTGATAGCATAATTTTATTATGAGTGGAACAATGACTTCTGGGAGCAGGAGAGATTCTCCCAGAACTACACATAACTCGGCTGACTAAATGTAATACTTGAAGAAGGTAATGAAAACAGAGCTGAGGTTCAGAGAGAACTAGGAGATTTCAGTCTCTTGCTCCCATCAAAAGGCTACTCAATAAATCATACCTGAAGCTTATTTAATGTCAGAAGCCAGTAAACTGACAAAGTACACTGGGGTGCTTACCTTAGAAAAGGCACACTGAGTCATGTGATCTCTGGTCCCTGGACCTGATGGGGTCATATAATCCATCTATGGATTTTAATATGTAACCTATTATGTTCCCTTTGGTGCTAATTATTTTACACTTCACTTGTTTCCTGTTTACTGACATTGCTTTAGCAATTTCATTATGAAAAAATTACAAGGAAAGGTAATCCAGATGACTTTTACTATTCTATTCTACAGGAGGTTTCTACTTTTCTCTTTAACATTCTTCTTTTATACCAGCCGAGGCCACCAAACACAAACACAAAACACTGAATCCATGGGAACATTGTATGATAACAGGAAACCTGCATATTTGGTAGAGCAAAGAGCCACACTGAGTCACACAGATCCAAGACTACCAGTATTTAGTAACTCACAGCTAAGAAGGTATTTGGAGTTTACTCCATGGAACTTGGCTTCAGGTAACACAGGAAATAAACCAGCTGTGACCAAATTTCACTATGCTACTTTCTACACAACTTTATGAAGAGGAAATTTGCTCGTGGGCACTCAAGAATACCTATACATCTTTGCAACTGCAAAAACAGATGAGACAGTGAGAATCAGACCCATGATTTAAAAAAAAAAAAGACTACTTTGCCCAAATGAAATCCTTAGGCATTTCACTGCATATGTGACTTTTGAGTATTCTCACCCATCAGACTACTGCATCAGAGTACCCTCTTTTGAAAGGGGTACTTTTCGGGATTTCAGAAAACATAATACAGAGACAAAGAAAGATCCCATGTGTTCAATAACTTTTAAATGAAATAATATCCAAAATCTAGGTTTAAAATAGCTGTCAGTTCAACCTTGAAATTAACCAAAATATCACTATCAGCCTGGTGAAAGTATGCAAATATCTGTGACCATCTCTGTGAAGGAGATCTATCAATCAATAATGAAAAAAAGGAATCCCCTGATCATCCTTCTTATGACATGCTGCTGCTGCTGCTAAGTCGCTTCAGTCGTGTCCGACTCTGTGCGACCCCATAGACAGCAGCCCACCAGGCTTCCCCGTCACTGGGATTCTCCAGGCAAGAACACTGAGTGGGTTGCCATTTCCTTCTCCATAGCCTTAGTCAAAACGACTGAGTCCTTCCTCAAGAGCTGAGTTGAAACCATTAAGCCAAAATCATTGCAGGGATTTTTCACCTGTGGGTTTTGAGGTAGAATTGAATCTAGATCTTTGGGGATTAATCTGCTGCCCCACCACTCCCTTAGTAATCACTGCTAAAGTTTTTGTTTATTTAAAGTCTTTAAGGAAGTTTGGAACTCAAGAGGTCAACATTAAACAGCCTGAAACCTCAGCTCACAGAGACTTATCTAAAAGATAAGTTGTATCTAGAGACAGACGGGAAATCTCATATCTCTCAATGTTTACCTTGCAAGGAAAAAAAGAGAAAGAACTCTGATATGTTCCAACCTGAGTGCAGAATGAACAATTCTGACCAGGATGGAGAGTTAGTGCAAATCTATCTTGAACGATCAGTCAGCAATAAAGATTCTCATTCATGCACAAAAGACATACAAACAAACAAACACAAAGAAACCAAGTTTTCTATTATGAAAGATAATGAAGCAGGAAAAAGACGTGAAGAAAGCAAAATTAAAAAAAATAAAAAGGAAAAACTATTTTCCTACCCATGTTGCTAACAGTTTTGCAGATAAATAATTTTCCTTGTTTCTGGAGATTAGGGGAACTAGCTCAGAAGGTTGTCAATTGGATAGAATTTCTGGGATAAGCACTGGGAGGTGCCACCTAACCAAAGCTCATTCTCTAATATTTGAAAAATTCAACACAATGAAAACAACAGCAGCAACAACAAAACAAGTCCTTAAGATCAAGAGGTTAATGGGACCTACAAAACAGAGCAGATTCTCAATTAAGTAATTTTTGGAATGCTGGTCTCCAGTGAAGGAATGCATGAATGAATGAGTGAAGTGAATGAGGACCTGGTCTAAAGATTCATTAAGTACTTATTTCTCAGAGAGCGAATTTTCAGAATATATTTAAAAAATACTCTATACTCTGGGTAATGAAAGAAACGAGGGAGAAAATTTACTGGAAATGGTAGCAACATGGTAAAAAGGACAGAGAACTCAGAACCAAGCCATAGCCTTTTTTAAGAGTAAAAAGACTTGCATTTTTAAGGGTAAAAAATTTAGGGCAAGTAAACAACATGGTATTGGTATATTCTCATCTTTTTACCTTCTTTTTAATAGCTTCTAATTTAAAAGTTCTGTTTCATTTACAAGCCGCCTTCTATTTTCTACATGCTAGAAGTAAATTAGAGAGTAATTTGAAGATTCCTGTTTATTAATTTTTTAAAAATACAGCTTTATTGATCTGTAACTGGGGTTAGGGATACTTACTGAATTGACTGCTATAATTCTGTAACATTTTCAATGGATTGTCTCTATTTTTTTTCTTACTTAAAAATAAGCACATAGCAAGTCAGTATCATCCTACTTTAATATCATGTGACCCACTGAGAAACCATGTTGATCATGCCAATAGAGATGGCAAAAGGACTTATTTGAGTAAACTTTTGTCTCTCTTCCAAATACTGCTACAATGAAGTGCATAAATAGGTAGAGCCTCTGCCTAACCCAGGATTTGTCTGTGGAGTTTATTGTCTTTATCAATGAAAGAGAGGGGGCCAATTCTAAAAATCTTCAAATATCAAAAATGATCTACATATTTGGTTGATTTCTCCCCGCTTCCATATTTAGAGGTTTTAAAAAACCTTAAGGTTTACCATGAGAAATTTTATCTTCAAAAGTATTCTCATTTAAATATTTTCTTTAAGGGGTAGTTTTTGGAAGTATTTCAGAAACTTGTTGCATTCCTTTTTTGTTGTTTTGTGTTTTCTCTGTAGCCTTGTACTTTCCTCTAAATGAGGAACTTCTTTTCTCCCCTTATTGGCATTCCAACCCAGCAAAGAAATATGCATCCTGAGATAATGCTGCCAGCTTGCTATGAAAACCATATTTCATTCTTTCTTTGCAGAGCGAAAGGGAAAAGCACAAAGGAGCTGGTATAATTGAATGTAAAGGATTGCAGCAAACCTCCCCTTTGAGTCCCCTCGCTGGCATCTCCTTCCTTTATTCCCCCCTCCACTCCTTTTGTTTACCACTTTTAAAAGGCTCTTGCTGAGTCTCAGCCGCTTGGCCAAATTTGGACTGAATCTCAATTTCTGGAAATGGTACTCGCATCTCTACAGGATAGAAGGTGTCCAGAAACGCTGGAGTGACCTGGCAACGGATTGGAGGCACAGCTGCCTAGGTACAATGGATGCCTTCGATTTTCAGACTAATGTGGGAATGTCAGGAATCTGCTGCAGAAAGTAAAGTGGGAAAACATGGTAATAGTCCCTCTTATTCAAAATTGGCAGGCCAGGGGTTGATGCTCTGGTCACCCTCAGTTCCATTTGCTGTAGACAGAGCAAAATGAAATCCATTAAATTTCAGGGCAATCCCTCTGGTTAAACATTAATCATGTGTATTTTTCTTTTCATGTCTTTTAATCTCTCTTACCACCTCCCTTTGGTTTTCCTCTTAGAAACAACTGCAGGTCCCTAAGAAATGATCATATGACCATGGAGACGGAATAACTGGAAGCCTAGTAGAGCTGGAAAGAGACTGGAGACCCTAAGCTAATACAAATTCAGCTCTTTCACAGGAGTGACTGTCGGTAAGAAAACATGTATACACTGCTATATTTAAAATGGGTAACCAACAAGGACCTACTGTATAGCACAGGGAACTCGGCTCAGTATTACGTGGCAGCTTGGACAGGAGGGGAGTTTAGGGGAAGAATGGATACAGGTATATGTATGACTGAGTCCCGCTGCTGTCCACATGAAACGATCACAACACTTACTTCAACATATAATAAAAAATAAAAATGAAAAGAAAACACTCAAGTTTTAGCAAAAGACTTCATGAGGTTTTCTGGCCCCACATCCCTAGCCATCTTGCCTCCTCCCTGGGTCATTGGTTTCTCTGGCATAGGAGGCCATGGAAAGAGAAATCTTTCACCTCAAGCTTGCCAACCAGGAATTCAACGCTTTTTTTTAAACCTTCCCTTCCTTAGCATCGGCAGTCTCAGCATATTAAATGCTGACAATGGACCTAGCACCTGGCAAATCTGACTTGAGATTCAAATGGATTTTTATTCAGAAACATAGATGTAACTTGGAAATAATCAGCAAAGACGGCAGCTCTGCGTTTTAACAAATGGCCATGGTGGAAACTGCTGAGCAGGGAGAAGGTATTCAGTCCAGACGGCTCATTCCCTTAGGTTTCTCTCAACTCCACCTCCTTGGTCTATCACTCTCTCCTTCAATCCTTTTTCTCTGGAGATGAAAGTGTCCAGCTGTCCCTGTTCCTCATTTAGATTTCCTGCACCACTGGCCAATTATTCCATATGTTTATTACAAAATTATTTTCCTCAATTCCCAGCTTACTCATGATGTCCTAATATTACAATGTATTTTCCAGTGTCTGCTCTCCTTGCCAGGGAGTGACAATGTACACACCTTTGAAAATGACTTGTCTTTGCTGTGAAGAAGTGCAACCTCTTTTACCACTAACCCAGCCACCTACTCATTTAATTAGGCTTCAGACTGGGCTTGGGGATTCACTGACAGAGGGCCTGACATTGACCCTGTCCTCAACCCCACCGAGAACACTATTATTGCCCTTCAAGAGTAAGCAGCAAAGAAAAGCATCTGGCACCCCTAGACTGATGGATTCCTGGGGAAAATGATTGCTTTCCTTAGGCTACCACTCTGTTCCTGTCCATATTTTAATCAGGGCTGGGAAGGTCTTCTAACAAAACCTCCTTTTCTTTTCAGAGCACTCTTAACCTACAACAGGAGTGCACACACCAATTCTTTTGTCTCCTTATCTTTCCATTTCACAAGTAAGAAAACCAAGTCACTGAGTAGTTAATGAGCCTAGTTTCTAAAGGGAAAGGGAAGAAGGCTAGAAAGAGAAACTGACTCCCAAAATAACTTTCCCAGCACAGTTCTTTTTTGGCTGCACCACTCAGCTTAGGGGATCTGAGTCCCCCAACCAGGGATCGAACCAGGGCCGTGAAAGCACTGAGTCCTAATCCCTGGATCACCCGGGAATTCCCCTGGCACAGTACTTTAGTCCGAACTGAACAAGCTTTTATATCGTCTAGAAAAAACTGTCAACATGGTCAAACTGAAATAGGTAAAACAAAGCTATCGCTTCCCATGAGGAAGTTCCACAAAGTGGATGTCTGATTATTAAAGGCTATTGTAGCAAGAAAGATTGTTGGAAGACCACTGATGGAAAGATGGGGCAGGCAGGATGAAGATATTTCATATCTTCAGGTCGAGAGGCTGTACAGGGACATTTAAATCTATTACACAAAAGAACTCGCTGAGCTACCTTCAACTGAAAAAGCTCCTTGAAATTTCAGTTTTGTGCATGTTTATTTGGGGCCCTGGAGACAGCCTCCTATCAAGAAAGTGAGTCCTTTATTCCTAGTATACCTGTCTTCTGTCAATATGTCACCCAATGAATTTTGCTTGTTGGTATATACATAAGGATGCAATTACTTCAGTGACATGAGTTTTTAAAAACAGTATTTCTTCCTTTTAAAATTAAACCTAGAAACAGGAACTTAAAATTAATATTATAATTCTTATATAGCATTGAGGAAAGTTACACGAGAACATGGAAACGTTATGATTTTTCACATAGTATTTTTAGCTTTCTTGTTGTTTATTCACCAAGTCATGTCTGACTCTTCTGCAACCCCATGGACTGTAGTCCACCAGGCTCCTCTGTCCATGGGATATTCCAGGCAAGAATACTGGAGTGGGTTACCATTTCTTTCTCCAGGGGATCTTTCTGACCCGGGGATTGAGGGGTTTTAATTGTCAAAGTTAAGATTGTGCTATACTTCAATGATTACTAACTTCAAAGATGTATAAATGCACCCCAACAAATTATTCAAGCAAGAACTTCCTCATTAAAAAAAATAATTTTCAAAAAAATTTTCTGTCAGTGAATGCATGTAAGCATGGCTCCTGAGGAAATACCAGAGCATTAATACCCAAAACTTTCCTTCAAAAAGTCTAGTCTTCACAGCTATTTGAAGCCACTTACCTCCTAGGGCTCCCTAATCTTACCTCCCTGGCATCAAAGAACTACAAAAGAAGGATCATCTAAGAAAGTACAAAAGTCTATCTTTGTTTAAGATAGAAACTATGCACAGTAAGTTGTCTGCTCTCAAATTTTATTGCCTCTATTTTTTTCCTGAAAGAAATCTCCATTCTAGTTTATAAGTGATTTAATGATGTCTTAATTGATATCATTGTTTGAAATCATCATAAATCTCTCTCTCTCATTTTTATAATTATGTACTTTTAACTGTTTTAACAACAGATAACATCTGCGGTACCTGCCAGCACTATGCTGAGACCGCAGTACCTCTCTGACATGTTACAACTGTATGTGACTATTGTCCCCATTTTATAGATGAGGAAACCAAGGCTTAAAAAGATTAAGCAATTTGGTGAAGGTCGAACATCTAATTGATAAAGGATGGAACCAGGATTTTAGCCCCATGGGGTCTGGCTCCAGAGTCTGATTACCCACTACGCTATATTACCTACCAACATTTAATGAATATTCAGTCATAGTATATCACGTTTGCTTCTTCATGGTGAGTAACTTATTCAGACTGAGGATATTCATTTTTTTGCTTTTCTTCTCTCCTATGCACACACTTTGGGGATTTCACAGTTGAGGTGACTCTCCCCTAACTGAACAGTCTAGAAAGCCAATCTCACCATAGTACTTGTGATGAGCTTTGGCAGTGAAGTGCATACATACACTGAAGATCGGGTTATCATCAATTTTTTAAAAAAGTCTTAGTTAGATGACTGATTATTAATAGATTTCTGATGACTAATTGTAGGAAAAAATGACTTAGTGTCAAACTCCACTCTTTTCCTGAAATCACATTTTGATTTGGTGGTATCATCAATTTGCACACTCCCTACTGTAAATACACAGGAAAAGCCCATTAAGATTATTCTTAACACTAGCTGCTAAGATAGAACAATCTTTAATTCCCTTTATTATCTCCTAAACTTCCTTTTTGCTTATTTGTTCTGAAATTACTGACCGATCTTAACAGGTCTGTTTTTATTGCTTATTGCTCTCATCAAGTGCGTGGAGCCATGTCCTATTGCTTATTACTACAGAGGTTATTTTACAGCGATACTTAACTACCCTGACCTTGCTAGGCCTTTCTATTTTAAGGGGTAAGTGAGAAGCAGAACTGAAGCAGGTCTTCCATGATTTTCCGATGTGAATGCTTTCTACACTATTCAAATTCTTTTAGTATAGGCATCAGAACACACTAGTCTGAAGTTTTGGCCTCAATCAGAGAAGTGGGTATTATTTCCTAGCAGAGTTGACTAAATGAGGTTTAGAACTGCTTGCTGATCCCTGTTCTTTTTTTTCCCTTTTCTGAGAGCTCTCAGGGCCTGGAGAAATAGTTTACAGCCTACTCTTCTCATCTCTTTTAGTTATCACTTGGCACTTAAGAACAGTGATTATGAAGCCTTTTGTAATGAGTTCGGATAGCTTTCTCTGTTTTAAAGATGATACCACCAAGACATTGGACAGTTTCAGAATGTACTGTATAGTGGCTGGTGTTCTCTTTTACATTTCTTTTTGAGATCCACCAAAATACGGTCCCTGTGTGAAACTCCTGGTAGTCTTTTAGAAGTATCTGCTGTATTATCCTCACAGTCACACCTTATTATCAAAGTTATGGTAGCTGTTAGCTAAGAATTAGACCTCAGGGCAGGATTAGAGGGTTTTTCAGAGGGAAGTGTGAAAATTAGGGAGATAGAATTATTTTGTAAAGATGTAGGTGTCAACACTGATGCCATATTATGGGAAGTATGCAGTGTGATAGACTGTCACATTCTAACCCTTGGCATTCTGCGGCAAACAAGGCTCAAATAATAGAGAAACAAGAAACCCAAGCTATCACACCACAGAACTCCTCGTCCATGCCCTGGGGCTTAATGGAATTCAGAAAATAAGGGGTGCTCTCTCCAGGTTCCAACTGGGTGTCTAATTGTGAGAAACGCTCATCTTCAGATATGACTGTAGCATCTTCACTCTTCAAGTGTAATGACTACATCAAAAAGTACAGGGAGTGGATGAGAAGGAGCAGTACTTTCAAAAAGAGCAAGATCAAATGTCAAAGTCAAATATCCATGTAGCAATAGGTCCTTTTTTTCCCCAAACTCCCGTCACAACCACCCTCAACTTGTTCCAAACTTATAAAAATTATGATTTTAAAGCAACATTCACTGCATTAAGATCCACTGTATACAAGGTAGCTCAGCTTGGTGATTAGTACGATGATTATAAAAAAAACATGCAGGGCAAATAAGTCTTCAACCATCAACACAGAGTGCATTTATTTTATTGTTTTAGACTTCTGATAGCTTGTCCTAGGAACATAAATGAGAATATATATATGTTGACATATACGTATCTACTCTATGAGGCTCCTATCAACGTGGAATCACATACACATCTCTGTCTGGAGATTACAGCCTTTATTCCAAGTTTTTGGTCTAAAGGGTATCTTTAAATGTACATAGTTCCAATCTTCAGTAGAAAATTAAAGTGAATTCAAGTCTGTATTGTCCATCCTTTCTTTCTGCCTTTCTTTTCAGGTTAGCAGTTTATTTCTGCATTAATCACCCTGACAGAAGCAAGGCAACTCAATTTTCTGCTTCTGTAGGTAGGCACATCACTTTCTGTACAGCACTAGGCATGAAAAGGGCTGCAGCTAAGCTTTGGTTACTGGTGTAATTGAAATGCTATCCACACTATAGGGTGCATTAAAGCCAGATAACGGCAGTTCCTGTGGCCAATTTAAGTAGCTTGACTTCCCTGGGAAAAAAAAAAAAATTGCCTGACAGATAAGGCAGACAAACTGGCTAATTCTCCAAGCATGTCTCTCATTGTGATCCTAGAAAAATGAGAAAAAAATGAATCACAGAACCACAAAATCAATTGACCCTCGGGTAGCTCATCAGGCAGCGAGCCTGATAAACCTAAAAGCTTTGTTAATGTCTGCCTGCCTGTATCCCACAGATAGAGCACTTTGTAAATGAACCTGCTTTGATAAATATATTAAGGAAAGCTGTGAATAAAGGCAGAGACTTCTCATTTGTAAATACAACCTCTGCTACATGGAATTAGAATGATAAAATGGAGTTCCATGTAATTAAGTTTGTATAAGGCCTGAAATCCGTGCAAATACTTTCCCTGAATTTTGAAAGAGAACTGTCAGTTCAATTAATCTGAACATCACCCCAAGAATGTACTGAACAAAATTAAGCTGCTGATAAAACCTGGGCCAGTATTTTGATAAGTAATTCCTATATCATTTCTTGGCCACTGTGATCATTTTATTTAATCCTCTGCCCCTCCTTTTCCTCAGTTACCCTCTAAGCCATATACAAAGAGTGATGTCCCATGCACCTCCACGGCAGTAATCGGCCAAACGTCAGAGCTAAAAGTGGGTAAATCTTTGGTTTTTCTTACCCTGTGTTCAAAAACACAAAAAAACTTGGGTAAATAAATTTCTGTTAGGATTGCATCTCCATCACCCTAAAAAGCCTAGACAAACCTTCCAGAACCGATAACTTCAAATGACAACTGCACCAAAATACCCAGAGTAACTACTTTAAATGGGAGTGACTTAAACTGAATTTGCTCTGCTCAATTCAAGAATTTTAAAGCATCAGAGACGGGGAAAGTGAGGTGGAGAGAAAGAGCAAGAGAAGAGAAAAGGAAAGAAAGAGGGAGGGAGAGAGAGAAAAAGGATATATCTCATCAAAACCATTTACCTCGTTACCTCTTCCTCTCCCTATGCACCACGTTCACACCTCAAGGTAGAAACACAGGAGTTATCCTCCTCAATCCCATTTGTTTCAGAAACAAAAAGCAATGATTGAGCAATCTTATCTTAGCCACAGGAGAAAGACATTGATTTGGGGGTCACTCACCAGTTGTTTACTTGGAGAATTGTAAGTCCTGTGTCTTGAGCTAACTGTTTCTTCTGCTCTTCGGAAGGGTACGGATGCTAATGAAAAAACAAATGTTTTGAAAGATGTATCAGAAGTTAAGAAAGAGTCACTTACGTCTATGAATGAAACCACTGTTTGTGATTTCTTTAGTCTATGACTTGATTTTCCTAATCGCAGCCTTTTAATCACACGTAGGGGAAAATGTGGGCAGAGACAAGAATCCAAAAATCTGCCCATGCGGCCCGGTTCCCACCATGCTGTGGAGGCCAGCAGCACAAAGCCAGCAGCGTTGCAAGTGTTCAGTTTCCTCAGTCAATCAGGGATGCACAGCACTTGGGTGAAGGGTCTGAATTTTGTTGTCTACAGTCACTTCATGTACGCTAAGGGAGCTAGTTTCAGGACCGTTTTACTTCCTAGAAAACCTCTGTGCGGCCCTTCTCCTATGTTTCCTTTGTAAGATGGCTCAATATAATCATTATTTCCTGGTTAATCTAAGATTATTGACAGTCAAAGTTTGGAAAGTAAGATTGTACATAATCACAACTATACTTGGAAGCCATGGCAACTGCTTCAGTTACAGCAGAGTTCACTGACAGTTATTTATGTTGACTCCTTTAAAGGACAGTGGAAGCTTCTTTCATTTTTCCTGGTTGCTGCTCCGGGTTAAGAGGGTCACATACAATGACCACACATCACAAGGAGTCAATTATGGGAAGGCTTCACACAGAAATTTTACATTTTACCCTCAAGTGTGGCAATAAGAGAATGAAGCCATAGGTTTCAGTGTTTTTTAATTCTTTACGTCACAGCACAACTCACCAACGTTTATAACAAACCATCCTCCCATCATCAAACCCCTTTCCTCTCTCATTCTGAAATCAGGTTGTTACTTTAGATTTATGCATTTACTCTGAGACACCCTATTGGCATATACATAATTATAAAATGTATCTGTTAAATAGGTCCCTACTCTAAATTCACTGGCTTTTTTTAAACAGAAAAGCAAACTTTTATACAGCATGTCAAAGTCGTTTCTAAACTGGAAAGCCTTCAGGAATAAATATTTCTCATCAATGTTATTAAAGGGTGACATTAGGTACAACAAAGTATTCCATTCATAGCATTCTAATCATTCCAGTGTTTGAGAGCGAATGTTTTTCACTCATCTAAGATTTTATTCTTCAGGTATTTCATCTTCCATAATAGCGTGCATTATCCAAAATGTGCACAATTACTTATTAGCAAACCCAAATGCCATTAGGTTAAACAAAATCCCCTGTATTGCAAAAGGGGTTAACTAGATTTGTATTAATATAGAAGCCAGGCTTTTAATATTCTGCAAATGTTAACAAAGAAAGATGATAATGTTGAGTTAATATGGGTTAAGCATAAAATGAAAATAAATTTTTCTGATTGCGAGGTGTTGACATTTTTTTGGCTAGGGCCTCCAGCCTGTTCCTGAAAGCTGTGTAATTACAGAAGGCTTTTCCCCTCCTTCCCCCTCCTGCTTCAAGCCTACCCACATTAGTAATGACCCCTTCACTGCTTCAAAAACCACTAATGGTCTTCAGCACGGGCAAGAAAAATGAACAGGATAAATTGGAATCCACAGTCAGTAATTTGCATCCTATGAGGCAGCTTTGGCCACTCACACTCATTCCTGGCCATCAATCGTTGCCTGTCAGGTGCTGCACTCTGCCACCATGACAGATACTCCTCCTAACACTCTGATTCGTCCAAACAATGTAATTGTCCTCTATTCTCCTTTTGGTAATGGAGATAATGAATGGCTGCACAAACAAGAAGGACTGCTCATCACAGATGCCGGGAGTGGCTTCAAACTGGTAAAGACCTAGGGTACAAATTTTAATTGACTGACAACACTGGTTGGAGGGAAAATGACCAAAAAGATCCCCAAATCCTTCTTGTCGTGGTATTTTCCTGCCAAACTCAAGGGAGAAGCACCCTCTGACTTTTTATTCCTCTAAGATTTTGAAAGCCTACTAGGTTTATAGGTTATTTACCCAATGGAAATCAATTCTGCAAATAAAAATGAAAACACGGCCTCATCACAAGGATGTATAGATCTGCATTGGTAATGCTGTCCAGTGTGCTGTTTCTTCATGCTGTGTTTTCTTTTTTCTCTTTTGGTGTGTGTGTTCAGTCTTGCTCACCATTGCGATGTTTTTGTCAAAGACAGTTCTGACAAAATGTGGGCTGTAATGCGTGTGTGTGTGTGTGTGTGTGTGTGTGTGTGTGTGAAAGAAGCAGAGGCAGAGACACACACATACATGTGCACATGCACAGAGAAGGTTCAGATGAAATAAAGATTTAGGATGTTAAGGTGGTAGAAAAATAGAAAGGTAAAGTTAGTTACAGTCAGTTCCTTCAAGCAGGACTGCACATTCAGATGGAATAATAAGAATTCTTCCCAGTGTTTTATTAGAAATTTAGTCAATGACCACAGAATTACATAAATAGTGCATTATATCTTGGGAATCCCTGAACTGTACTTTCACTATGAAAGCAGTTGCAAATTCTGTCCACAATTATTAAAAAAAATTGGGACCTTACGAAAATTCACCTTGCACAGATGGCTTTTTTTTTCTTTAATTAATGGGAAGACCATAATAACTTTAACTTATTTAAATAACATTCTGTGGTTTTGAACATTCGTGATTCTATGCCCCTTTTATACATGGAGTGGACTGTTTATCTGAAAGTGTTCTGGCAGTCGGCCACTGTATTTCTAAAATTAAAAAAGGGACGGAAAACAATCAGCTTTCAGAGGAATTGGAACCATGGCAATGTGTTTTGGATTAATTTACAAATATATGTATATATTTAAAGCCAAACTGTGGAACTAGAGAATTTCTACTACATGGTCTGTCATATGCATTCTTCTACTTTATTAGAACAGACATCATATTGAAATAATAAACATGGGAAGCCTTCACTTCTTCTTTGATGTGTATTGCTAAATGTCTGACCGGCTCAAATTTAAAATAAACTTTGGTATGTTTGCACTTGAAACTGGAAGTAGACCACAAGCAATAATTTGTTGTCAGTTTCCATATTCTTGGAATAAGGCTATAGTTTAGTCTGCTCACTGATGGGGGCCAACCCACACTGGTCCAGTGGCCCAGAGGTGGCTCAACTTACTCATAAGAACACACATTGTAACATAATAGCAATGATGATGATTCCCTTCATCAAGAAAGAACCAGCATAGGTCAAAGTTTTTCACATCCCCAAATAATTTTAAAGCCACTGTTGAATACAAGTGACTCACAAAGATTCTCTTATTTTGAATATCAGCTGACAACTGTTCAAAAAGCTAATAAGACACGTATGGCTTATGACTCAATGTAGATAGAAATTTTTTTAAATTGCCTTTTTTCTAAAGACTCATTCGAATGTGAGATGTATCTGTATCCCAGATACTGACCTTAGACTTTTTTTTCCACCTCCTTTTTGGGGTTAACCTGGTTGATCAAGTACATGCAAATAGATCTACAATATAAATTTATCACTGAAACAGTTCTTGGGTGAAATCACTTAATAATATTCTTTTGTGGTTAATCCTTGTCCATTTTTGTCCAAACTGGAACAAAATTTTGTTCAAATTTATCACAATCTTTATTCCATGTTGAAAGGATTTGTACTAATGTTTTAGAAAACTTCAAGTGATATTTTTAACCATCTTATGAATTAAAAGTACACAATAAATTAATTATCAAATGGATCAGAGTTAAATAAAACACGAAGTTCTCACAAAAATGTTTCCCCCACATACAGCAGAGTGAAAAAAGGAAACCGTAGAACGTGTATCTTCAACTTTTGTAAAATAGATAAATAGCTAAATAAATACATTAATTAAATACACACATCAATGCTTGTCATATAAGAAAAACATCTGTAAAAATACACACTGAATAACGGTTTATGTTGTGTAGGGCCTGGGGTGCAGACTTTTACTTTCTGTTTATATAGTCCTATATCGTCTGCATGTATACTGCTGGAAACAATTTTTTAAAATCAAATATTAATTAAAAAATGGCAATTTATTGTAATTAACTTATACACTCCATTTTAGAAAACTTTATTCTATTTATTTATTTATTTCTGGCTGTGCTGGTTCTTCGTTGCTGGGCAGGCTTTCTCTAGGTGTGATAAGTGGGGATTACTCATTGTTGCAGTACACAGACTTCTCACTGTGGTGGCTTCTCCTACTGCAGAGCACGAGCTCGAGAGTGCTTGGGCTTCAGTAGCTGTGCTTCCCGGGCCCTAGAGCACAGGCTCAATACTTGTGGCACCCAGGCTCAGTTATTCTGTGGCACGTGGAGTCTTCCCAGACCAGGGATCGCACCCATGTCTCTTGCATTGGCAGGTGGATTCTTTACCACTGAGCCACCAGGGAAGCCCCTATACTCCATTTTTCTTTTTTTCAAAAACATGCTAATTCAACTTTTTATACAGTTAGATATTCTCTTTTGTTATTCATTGGATTTTTTAAAAGAAGGGCATGTCAAGAATCAATCATTAAGGTTACTTTCCTATCCTATGAGTTTGACTCACTGGTCTATAAAGTTTACTAGATAAGTTCTTTAAGGAACAATGTGCAGTTTGTCAGGTTTCTTCCATAATGGCTGTAATACAGCCATGGAGACAAATGATCAAATAATTTGTTGGGCAGGTTCTTAGTTTGAGCAAAAACTTGGAAACTGGTCTTATGATTACCACTTCCTTTTCCTCAATTCTTACCCCTCTTGCCGCTCACCCCACCCCCACCCCGACCAAAATACAACCTCTTTTATAGAGTTAATTCAGGTCACCTTGAGTTTAATGATGATGCTCATAGATGAAACCCTCTAAGCAATTTCTCTAATGGGGACAATGAAACTGCATTGGGTATACAGGTATATATCACTTATTGCTCTAGGACCAGGCTTACTGAACTGATACAAGTTGGTGCTAAAGATCTAACTCCTGAATAAATAAATGCCTTTTTGTGGAATATCAAACTTATTCAATGACCATTAATTTAATTTATCTTAAGTAAACAGAAATTCTGATGTCATGATTAGAACGTATAACAAAATGAAATCTCAAGATGAAACCAGAAGCAAGATATTTAAAAACCATCACATCCTCATAGCTGGATGTAATCTGCTTTCTGCTAGGTTCATATAGTGATTTACTTAGCACTTATAGCTTTTAGCCCTTCCTTGTCACGTCTTATTTATACACTTTGACTAGGTACAACTTTCTGAGAGTAAAGCCTTAGATTTTCTAAACTTTTGTATTTCTCCCCTAACTCCCAACTCTGGCTCAATGTCTCTTTCACTAGAAAGAGTGAAAAAAAAAAAAAGATATAAGTTCTTATTTAAGCTTTGTCAGTAGTTCTGCCACCTTGAACAAGACTGGGACTGAGTCTCTGTAATGGCAAATGTACATGCCTTATGAAATATCTATGGAGGTTATAATAATAAAGTCTCTGATGGTTAATTCTGAACCTCACTGACTCTCTCTCTCTTATACACATACACACTCTTCTCCTCTCCTCTCAAGTTATCTGAGCTTCTTATCACTACCTCAGGATGCAGTAAAAAGCCTTTGCTCTTCCACTACAAAGCTAAGGTCAAATTTCTACCAGAACCACTTCTACATGAGACGTGATGTATCTCTTGCTTTGTGTTACTATTTGTAAATCTGCATTTTCTGGGTATCTTATCCTTATCCTAGTTCTTGAGATCATAACCACAAAATATTGAGGCAAAAAGGTCTTTAAACAGAACCCTGTCCTGCAACCTAACTTATGTAGATAAGGAAACCAAGAGGCACACTCCTGGCCACAGAAACAGGAAACGCTGGGATAACCACCTGTTCTCCTGACATTTAGCGGAGGGCTTTCCCACTCTAACATTAAAGTTTTTCACTGAAGTAACTTTCCCCCTTTCTCTTGATAAAAGCGCCTTGATTTTCCTTCAGAGATGTGCTTGGGGGTGGCTCACGGACCCAGGCTTAGCCAATCAACATAACTAGTCATCCTGGCTGCTTTGAAGATGGAAGCCAAGTTGAGCTTAATGGGAGTCAGTTAGGACTGTCTGTCAAAGGTGTTCTTTTGTCACTGGGGTTACTAAGTCAGTAGAATCTGTGTCGAGTTGCCATCAGGCCATTGTTGCCACCAAATGGAGACAGGCTGATGGAGGATGAAGAGCGCACAGACAAAAGCAGAGCCAGAAGCTATGAAGAATAGATTCATGCACATTTCTGCCCTTGGATCCAGCTTTATCTAAATCCAGCCACCCTTTACCTTTCAGCTACTTGAGCCAGTTTATACATGTGGCACATTTTAGATTATCAGAAATTTTCTCAGTTTACTCCCTATCTCCCTCTAGCTAAAAATGATTGTTTATTTTTTCTTTTAAAGAGAAGAATGATGATGAGGCAAAAGAGCGAAGGCAGGGTTGGGGGGAGAAGAAGAGGTGAACCATTTTGCTTTGACCTCGATCTAGACTCTGATCGAACAAGGCAAAAATCTTGAGGATTTGGGATTTTCTAAAAAGTTGATCAGCTTTGTGCACTGGGAGTATTGTACCAATGAAGTTTATCCAAGGTGTGATTATTGCTAATTAAAAAGTTGATCAGTGTTGTGATCCTAATAGATTAAAAAAATCACCTAACTTGGAAGACAGAGGTTTAAACATGCAATGTATATGGAACTGTGAAAAATTTATATCTTTTTTTCTAATTTGAAAAGCAAAGTACAATGTAGAATTTTTATAATGACCATACAGAGAGTAAATTTCAGTACGTTTCTTTGTGGAAAATTGAAACTCTTAAGGGAAACAAATATAAATTCATCAAAATACCCAAGAAACACATTTAGACACAAAAACCATACAGAGAACTAAGGCTTTGATAATGAAAAATGCCACAAAAGTTGTTACAATCATCTGGCTAATTTAGAATTATTGGATTTAAGTAAAATTCCAAGATGCTAAAGGAGAGTGTATTTCAAATGTTGTGTGATTACAACATTCCCTTCCATTTCCATGATTCTGGCCTGTCCATCAAGGTCAGTCCAAACACTAGGTCCCCTGGAAAGTCTTCCCTAGCCTTGAGTAGTCACCTTCCCCCAAAATTCCACAGTGCTTTCTCTCCTCTCATCCACATTATCTTTTATGTATATATGTGTTCTTGTGTTATAGCCCTCACTGGACTGCAAATCATTTGAGGACAAGGTTTAAGCCTTTAACCTTGAACTCTCTATAGCACTTAGAATATTTCCTACAGAATAGGTAGTCAATACGTACATATTTGTGAATGCATTATTTCTGAAACTGACACTTTTCTATTAGAAAGGACTGACGGTGCCATATATATGATACATAAAAATTCAGATAAAAATGGTAAGATTCAGTCATTTAACTGTTTTACCGACACAATATTTGGATATTTGAAAACATCTACTGAATTTTTCCCTTTTCATCCAGATGTTTGGTGTCATAGAAACCCAGATTCCAGATTTAAATGTTAGCTGTGTGTGTTTTTTTTTTTAATCTCAGATGTATATTTGAGAGGAAGAAAATGTGGCTATTTCAGGAGATTCATTTCCACTTGAGTTCATGTGGAAGTAAACAGATTAAATTATAATAATCACATCTTTTAAAATTCAGAAAAGGTTTGAGAGATTTTAATAATAGCCAGATCCTAAGAGATTAACATGTTTGGTTGATATTTAGAGCCACAGTAGGAAGGCCTCATTAAAACGAGCAAAGAGAAAAGCACATGCTCTTTTGTAGATAAGCTAAAGGAATACTGAATGAGCCTGATGGATTATCATACAGAGATTTTAAATGTATTATCATCAAGATATAGGTAAAATAAAAGAATGGAGAAGGAATTTTTCATGAAACCAAAGTTAAGGACAAAGGAAAAAAGTGTCTTAGGACTAAGGAGAAACACTTTTTTGCATCTGCAAAGGGAAATGTTACATATACATGTATTGCAGTGATACAAAGGGAGTTCATATGGGCAGAAGCAATGAAATTAGATGATGGTCAGAAACCATCTACACTCATTCCACTTCTAAACTTCCAAAAAAACATAAAAACATATTATAAAAACACATTAGAAAACATTTGCAGATAGTAGTCAGGATTTTAAGTGCAACGAATATAATTATTTTCCTATTGACTGAGATTTTAAAGCTGAGCAGTCTTATTTTGAAAATAACAGCAATATATTCCTAAGGCTAGAGAAAGATAATTTTTATTTAACATTTGTTAGGATGCTCCCATGAGCTGCTTGACCATGCGTGTTATGCTGCCTACATGGCTAATGGGTAATCTTACCAAATGAGCCAAAGGCCACAAATAAGGCCCTGACTCATTTAACAGTCATTTCACATTTCCACACTACGACCAAATTAATATTTTATGGGGCTACTCAGTTCTACAGCCAGACCACTTTTCCAAAAAATTGAATTTCGTGCTTATTTATTTTATGGATCATTTGTTGAAATAGATTTCAAAACAGGCTTTGGGTATTTAGATTTTTCAGTGAACTGCAAAAACAAAACTTACAGACTCAGAGTTTTAGGAGTAGAAGTCAGAAATCATTTAATACAAACTTTCTCAGTTTATGTCTAATGAAACTCAGGCTGCAGTGAAGTGGCTTGCCCTAAACTTGGTTGGCCTCCTCCTTTTTAAAAGATGTCCCTGACTTCCTCAGAGAGAACAAATTTCATACTTATATAACCCCAAAGAACATTTCTTACAGAACATCTTATTTCTACCTAGGAATCATGAATACCAGTAGCCAGATTTTACCCTGTAAATTACTTAATTCTTGTATCCCATATATTCCCATGTAATCCTATTTTTCTTCATTAGCCACACTGCATTGTAAATATTTACTTATTTGTCAGTTTCTCCTATTGCACTCTGTGCTCCTTGAAAGCAGGGACTGACTATCCATACTTTATTTCCAGAATCTAGTTCACTGCTTAGCATGCCATGGTATCAATACGTGCATGTAGAATTAATCAAATTTTAGAATGCAAACAAGTGAATTTTTTGCATCCTAAAAATACTATTTTGAAAAAAGAGAAAAGGAAGTTGGTTGAGTTGAAAGCTAGATAGCAAATGAGAAGGGAGATTTAAGGAAGGAGACACTCAACAAGGCAGATAACACCAACCACTCACTCACGTCAAACAGTGAAATAGTGAAAAATCAGCTCTTATTTAAAACAAAAGTATAACTTCATAACATAGAGTACTAAGTAGAAATTGGCAAATTCAGATGGTGCCACTAAGGAACTATGGAAAAGAAATAAGTACATAGGACTTTTCACTAACATTTAATTTCTTCTTGTTAAAAAGGCTAAGGAGTTGCTTTAAAGATATATATATCTAGACCACTTAGATACTTGTAACTAATCTTATGACAACAATCCTACTGAACAGGCCCAGACACAGTGGCATATGAGACTGAATTAGAAAAAAAAGTTAGCTTAGCTCTTAACTTGGGACTTCTCTGGTGGTTTAGTGGCTAAGACTCCACGCTCCCAATGCAAGGGCCCTGGGTTTGATCCCTGGTCAGGGAACTAAATTCCACATGCTGCAACTAAGAGTTCACTTGTTGCAACTAAGAACTGGCGCCAAATAAATACATATATAAAAATAAAAATACTTTTTAAAATCCATTAGATTTCTTTAGTAACGTGAAAAAAGTCTGGATAAAAAATTGTAGGGTAAATATTAAAGAATTATGGAGCAAATTTACAAGGAATAATAAACAATTCCAGTATATTTAGTCCAATTTCATTTGCATGGACCATGCTATAAATAATTTTGTCTGATTTACTTTACAATGCACTGAAAGTCTTACTTGACAAGAGAAAGCTAACATGGATTTAAAGAGGAAGAAATTGTTTAAAGAAACCAAGGGTTATCTCTTTTTCAAAAAGGTTATTATCTCTAGAGTAAGCAATGGAAATGTTGTGGATATTATCTTCTTTGCTCATCTCAGAGTACAGGATAAGAGAATGGGGTTAATGATAAGCTAAAAAGTCATAAGAAGGAAGTAGCTATAAACTGATGACTTCTTGTGATGCACAGTGGGGTGGTTAAAAAGAAAACTTTAGTAGTGACTGAGCATTTCTTGTACAATCTTACAGAGGTATTAATCAGAGTGGCTATGATGAAATAGAACTCCTTAATGAGAGGTAATTCTTTGATTTTACAGTTCACCAAGATAAAAATTATAAGGTTTTAAACACTAGCATTAGGAAATTGGTTGAGAGGTTTCTCATCGGCTTCTTTTTCTAATATACACAGAGCTTTTTTTTTGCATGTAAATGAGCATGGGATACAATTATTTACTTAGAGATACACTCTTTAAAAAGAGAAGTGAGTTAAAAGAAAAACTTGTCTTTTAAAAAATTATAGCTCCATGTTCTCCAAATGTTTTGGAATTTATCTGACTTTTAAAACTATGGGAGAAAGACCATTATCGGTCTGTCTAGGAATTACAAAAATATAAGCCAAAGATATTACCCAATTGTTTACCTTAGTTATGCACCATACTAGTAAATAAAGAAATCAATTGGTACCATAACAAAAACATGCCTAACTGAGCCATCAAAAAAGGTCAGTTAGCAGTATTTATTTTGGAATTCCCCACAGTTTTATCTTATCAATTTGTTTTTCCTTCCCTTTTTAAGCGCAGTCTGTTTAGTGAAAGCTAACTACAGCAAGATGGAGACAGAACAAGGTACCACCACATGTATCTATGATAATGGACCCACCTGCCAGTGTAAGATACACAGGACACTCGGGTTTGATCCCGAGGTCGGGAAGATCCTTGGAGAAGAAAATGGCACCCCACTGCAGTATTCCTCCCTGGAAAGTTCCATGGACAGAGGAGTCTGACAGGCTACAGTCTATGGAGTCACAAAGAGTCGGACACGACTGAGCACAAGCAGCCCAATGTGCATATAATGGCCCCATTAACCATTCTACTCAAGCTGTAGAACACGCAGATACTCAACATAAAGGGTGTTTCTAAGGAGATGAAAAAAACACCAGTTTGTGAGTTTCTAATTTGTATTTAGAGCAAATGAATTCATCTGTAAGTAGATGAATGTCTACTTCAAAATGTCTTTTGAACATACCTTTGACTATTATTTTGCCAACAAAGGTCCATCTAGTCAAGGCTATGGTTTTTCCAGTGGTCATGTATGGATGTGAAAGTTGGACTGTGAAGAAGGCTGAGCGCCGAAGAATTGATGCTTTTGAACTGTGGTGTTGGAGAAGACTCTTGAGAGTCCCTTGGACTGCAAGGAGATCCAACCAGTCCATTCTGAAGGAGATCAGCCCTGGGAGTTCTTTGGAAGGAACGATGCTGAAGCTGAAACTCCAGTACTTTGGCCACCTCATGCGAAGAGTTGACTCATTGGAGAAGACTCTGATGCTGGGAGGGATTGGGGGCAGGAGGAGAAGGGGACGACAGAGGATGAGATGGCTGGACAGCATTACTGACTCGATGGATGTGAGTCTGAGTGAACTCTGGGAGTTGGTGATGGACAGGGAGGCCTGGCGTGCTGTGATTCATGGGGTCACAAAGAGTTGGACATGACTGAGCAACTGAATTAACTGAACTGATGACCATGTATAGGCCACCTCATGCGAAGAGTTGACTCATTGGAAAAGACCCCGATGCTGGGAGGGATTGGGGGCAGGAGGAGAAGGGGACAACAGAAGATGAGATGGCTAGATGGCACCACCGACTTGATGGACATGAGTTTGAGTGAACTCTGGGAGTTGGTGATGGACAGGGAGGCCTGGCGTGCTGCAATTCATGGGGTCACAAAGAGTCGGACATGACTGAGTGACTGAACTGAACTGAACTGATGACTATGTATCTTCTGGTAATTATGTATATAAGATCATAAACTAATCCATGTTGTAAGCAAAGAAAATGAAAAAATATATGCACTTAAAAATATATCTATGACTCTGAATATCTTTTGACTAAACATTTACTCATTCAAGGTAAAAGTGATCAAATATTGAAATAACAAACCATTTGATAGTATTTAATCTTTTTAATTTTTTTTAAGCATTTAACCTTTCACCATGATAATTAAATGCTATGCTAAATACATCAAAATAAATTTAAAATGTATGGACTAATATACAGAAACAGAAATTAAAAGTTTCATGTAAAATAATAAGGGTATATGCTAGAATATATTTAGAGTATACTTAAATATTAGCGTGTGGCTATTTTCTTTCTAATTTGCATAGCAAACCAGAAAATAGTAAGAAAAAGCTCTTCTTAACTTGGGTAGCTAAGCTGACCTTGGCAGAAAGTATTTGCATCTGCTTATCAACTTGGATAAAGGAAAGAAGAATAATAGGGGACATATTAAAAATATGAATATTTAAAATTACTGCACTGGCCATATTTTTCCAATCCATTAAGTGATAAGATTTATAGAAAACAATAGCTACTTCTTATTCCTTCTGCTTTGTATATTAGAAATTGATAGTATATTTTTACATTCTTAGAAAAAAGAATTTTATTTTTGCACAAAAGTATTTCTTACAAGGATTTAAGAAGTCCTGAAAGGGGTTGTCTCTACAAAAACTGAATGTTAAAAGGACAGATCTTTAATGTAGCTGAATTCAAGTGGTATGAAGCACTATGGCGAGCATCTGCTCTAATTAGTTGAGCATCCATTCTGATTGCTGTTGTTTGTTTGTTGCTTAGTCTCTAAGTTGCATCTAACTCTTTTGCAACCCTGTGGACTGTAGCCCATCAGGCTGCTCTATCCATGGGATTTCCCAGGCAAGAAGTGGGAAATCCCATGGAGTGGGTTGTCATTGCCTTCTTCAGCAGATCTTCCTGATCCAGAAATTGAACCCACGTCTCCTGCAGTAGCAGGCAATTTCCTTACCACTGAGCCACCTGGGAAGCCATTCTGATTGTCAGTGCCTGTTCATTTGCATATTACTTGTGACTTTTGTTCATGATGGACAGTGCCCTCTGATATTTCTGATACATGCATGGCAAGGTTTTTTTTTCCCCTTTGACCACACCATACACCATGTAGGATCTTAGTCCCATATCAAGGATTGAACTCTCATCCCCTGCTTTGGAAGTGCACTGGACTGCCGAGGAAGTCCTCATGTGTTTTATTTTTAGCAGATGAACTCAAATTTGACCCGTATTCTACCATAATACAAAAAGCATTGATATTTCAGAGTAAGGTGAGTTGATCAATTGACCATAAGGGAATAATAAAGTTTTTCATTTTAAACAAGGTATTTTGAAGTATTCAACACCATGAATATTCAGGTGTTACTGATTGAATCATATGCATTATTTAAATATTTAAATAATTTAAATACTCTTATTTGAGTAATAGGGAATATAACCTTATGCAACATAAGCTGAGTGGGTTTAGTTCTCTAAGAAGTTAGCAAAACACTTAAGGATTGCCACATGGTGAGAAATAAACCACAAATGGCCTTTAGATTCTAGTGGAAAATCATGAAGTAAAATCCAAGGTATTATTCCATGTATATTCTATGAAAGTATTGATTATGCTTTTATCTAAATAAGCACATTTTCTTAAGCAAGATAAGAGTCATTTTTAGCAAGAGGTAATAGGAGGAGTCAAAAATTATCTCAAAGAATTAACAAATGTGAACAAAAATTACCATCAACTCATGACTCTGACCCCTTATATAAGATCATTTCTTGGATTTGATCTGGATATTGAAAGAAAGTAGACTGACAAACTCTCCTTTGCACAGACCCACTTACAAATCAGCATCCATTTAGTACCAATGTTTCTAACCTGCTGGAAACTAAAGAAAAGACTTTTTCAATTCAGATGTTAGAACATTTAAAATTGTGTTCAGTGAAGGAAATACAGAAGGGGAAGAAATTCAAAAGGAAATTCAGAAAGAAATGTATTAACCCCTACTTTTTCATCTTTTCTAACCTAATCAGCCCATTTTTAAATGGCCTAGGGACACACTGGACTTCTCAGGTGGCACCAGCAGTACAGAATCTGTTGTCAATGCAGGAGACTCAAGAGACTCAGATTCAGTCTCTGGGTTGGGAAGATACCCTGGAGTAGGAAATGACAACCCACTCCAGTATTCTTGGCTGGAAAATTCCATGGGCAGAGAAGCCTGGCAGGCTGCAGTCCATGGGTCCGCAAAGAACTGGACACAACTGAGTACTAACTCACTCAGGAATATCCTCTTATAAGGAATGAATACTGTGTGCATTATTTATCATAGCGATGTTTGTACAATTCTACAAACATTGAAAACATTGATGGATAGATGCCAGGTCTTACGCTAGAAGACTTCCCTGGTGGCTTAGTGGTAAAGAATCTGCTTGCCAATGCAGGAGACACAGGATTGAACCTTAGGTCAAGAAGATCCCCTGGACAAGGATATGGCAACCTACTCCAGTATTCTTGACTGGGAAGACCCATGGACAGAGAAGCCTGGTGGGCTACAGTCCATGGGGTTGCAGAGAGTCAGACAAGACTTAGTGACTAAACAACAATAACAGCACGGACTAGAAATTTAAGAATCCTGGTGTCTGGAGGAATGGAGGAACTGTTAGAAATTGAGGTGGGTATTTTCACACTTGACTGGATATGCTCTCTTTTCTCTTCCTCAAGCTCCTAAACACATTCATCCTTTTAAGTGACTGAAATGCTAATGATGTTATTGAACTTAGAATAACTCTCTGGAGATATTCCTTTCTTTTAACTCCTTGGACATTTGGGAATACAATTCATAGTAAGTATAAATATTATAAGTTGAATTATTTCAGGACCCTGCTATTTGCTAAATTGAGTTCTTTCATAAGATAATGTTCTTACAAAGCAATTAATTCCCTCAGTGGACTAATGCTCTTCTATATTTCTTTATGAACAAGTTCAGATGTTTACAGGAAATGCCAAATTAAACATTCTGATGGACTTATTAATGAGTGCTTGGGTTTTCATCTGTGTTTTTTTCACAGCTGTATATCCAGCTTCTAGAAAAGTGCTTGCGAGACCGGTACAAGCTCAATAAATATTTGGTTAAGTGAGTAAATAAAGGAATATGTTTCCGGGCTTGACCTGAGACTGAAGTATGAAGTGTCTCATTTCAAGCGCACGTGGGAAGCAGGAGAAATATAAGTGTTTAGGCTTTTTACCTTGTCACATTCATAGTTAGAACCACCTAGCTGGGAGGAGGCACATGGCAAGGGGATGGAAGTTTCTGCATGTTACAGATTTAAAAGCAGACTCTGTCAATTTATTTACACTACTGAAAATCTGATTTTTTTTTTTCCAAAAAGGAATGATACATTTCTAGGCCCATATTGACTAAGATAAAGGGGGAAAAACCTGTAGAAAGCCCCACAGCACTTGTAACAATAGTCTAGGCTGAAGTATATGGCTGTCACACTAAGGCAGTAACACTTTCCATGATTTAAACCCTAGTGGGTAAACATTTGAATTTAAAGTGTAGATACGTTTTGGAAACACTCAGCCAACTCAGGAAACACATGTGCTATGGTGCCATCAGGTCACACTTCAGGTGGAGCCCTGGGAAATTTTTTGGAAAATACTGGTAGAAATAGATTGGAATAGAGAGAGAGAGGGTGCATAAATCCATTAGCGATTGCATTTATAGCTCTTCCCATCTGTCATTTTCAAAGCATTTTTCTAATATTAGCTGCTGAAGTTCTAAGTGCACATGGCGCACACCCATTGTCTCCTTGCACTTGGTAAAGGTAAAGAATGGAATGCAGGAAGCAGAAGCGAGTTACCATTTGTCTGTGATCCGGACAGAATGAAATGCAGGGACTTAAACCTTGTGTTCTCAATGTCTTTCCCTATGCTGAAAATCTATGAGGCCAACTATTTCCTATGAATAATTTTTGCCTTTCAACAAAATCTTCATTCTTACTCTCTACATAGATTAGAGAGAAAGCTGACAGTATGAAAACACTGCTGAAGTACCCATTATAACATAATCTATTACATTGAAGACTTGATTATACCAACTCGAGGCAAGAAAGACCAACTTAGAGAAAGAAAGAATCACGTGATGCTGGCAAGATTTAATTAATTATATGAACTCTACAGTTACCATCAAAACCATGCAACACAATGCATTTCTAAGGTATTTGTTTCAATTTGACATAAGCAAAAAGATTCTGTAGTTTAATTAAACTCATACCTCTCTACCTCTCTAGAATCTAGGTGACATTATAGAGTTTACTTATGACCAAGACAAATAAATGGTCTAAATCATTTAACAAAATTGTCTGAAGAAACAAATAGCCATAATTTAGGATGATTACACCACTAGGCCAGTTATTTTAAACTTAAAAATGGGTGCTATTTTAAACTTAAAAATGGATATATGACTCCTAGAACTAGAACATAAGATCCTTGAAGAGTAGGGATTTGAAAGAGACAATTAGGAAAATTTCACTGAATGAACTTTGCTCCTACCCAGGCTACACTTGCACTTGAGTAAGTGAGCTGGGGATCTGGAAGCTTCTTGTGGCTAATGTCTGCAACACGCTGCGATAATGACCAAGAGACTAATCGTTCAAGTGAAAAAAGGCTTGGCAAGTGCAAGGAAAAAGGAGCTTACAGTTACTCATGCAGTGAAATTTTTAAAAAAGAAAAACTTATAAAGAAATCCAGGCCATATCTCATGAGGGGAAGAAGAAACTAAAAAAATTTAAGAGACAAAGCCAGTCTATACAGATTAGAATAATATATGCACAAATCTCTGGAGAAACTCTATTATATCACAATTAATGCAGAGACTGCAATCAAGCCAGGCTAATTTCAATAGATTCCAAGTTTTGAACAGTTCCTAGACTATCCAAGTGGGAATTTGGCCAGGACGCTGGGGTTAATAATTCATTTTGAGAGAGGCTAATTCTTTGGGAGGCAGCCCACTCTGCAGGAGGAAGCATTTGGCCCATGTGAGCAAATTTGCTCTTCAAGATCACCCTCTATTAGCTCCACAAGACACTGTTTTTTGGGTGTGGGGGTGGGGGTCAGTTTACTTTCTCATGCATATAGAAATATTTATCATGTTTTCGATAATTATATATTAATATCAGATGAATGATTCAAATATATTCACGAAATGTTTGGATTCTTAAAGAATAATTTTCATGCTAACTTTCCATTACCATGATCTGAGTATAGAATTATCATTGGTGTACTGTGGCAAAATATACAAACTGTGTAATCAGATGGTTCTGGTGTTTAATCTTGGCTTCATGGATTAGGAACTGGGAAACTTTGAAAATGCTACCAAACCACGCTAGGACTCAGGTTCACCACTCATAAAATACAAAAATTAATGGTGCCTACCTCAGAGGGGTCTCATGAAGCTTAAATAAGTCACTTGTTAATTGAACAAACAGTTTTGAGTGCCAGGAACTGTTACAGCTACTGGGAATACAGTAACAAAAGAGACAAATCCCTGACCCCCATGAAACTTACATTCTGAGAGGGGACACAGGCATTAAACCAAAAATATAGCATTTGCCTGAAGGTGATAAGTTTTATGAAAAAATAAACTTCATTGAGGTTATTTCTACACCAAGATAGAAAGTGAACAGGGGAATTGATCTCTTATATAGGGTGGTCAGGGAGAGCATTTTGAGAAGGTGACATCTAAGCAGAGAAGGTCAGCGCCAGCTAGAACGCAGTGGGAGGAGCAGGAGGCCTGTGTCCTACAGCACAGAGAGGGGCGAAGTGCAAGGACAGGGCTGGAAAAGCAGCTGGTGTCGTTCACTCCAGGTGCTGCAGGTCATCTTAAAGGAACAGAGTGCTAAGATGCTGTCTGGCACATAATAATCAAACACATAACAAACTATAGCTATTTATGTATTCATATTGAGTAAAGAGTCACCAATCAGAATCCCTCATGTTTTCCATTGCTCTGCCAGGTCACTGGCAGTTTCCACATCAGTCCTGTCATCTTAACATAGCTGATTCCTAACCTCTGGTACCTTAACACATTTTAAAAGTCCAATGACAGATGAATGCATAAAGAAGATGTGGCACGTATATACAATGGAATATTATTCAGTCATAAAAAGGAATGAAATTTGGTCATTTCTAGAGATGTAGATGGACCAAGAGTCTGTCATACTGAGTGAAGTAAGTCAGACAGAGGAAAACAAATATCACGTATTAATGCATATATATGGAATCTAGAAAAATTGCACAGATGAACCTATTTCTAGGGTAGGAATAGTGATACAGACACAGAGAACAGACATGTGGACAAAGTGGGGGAAGAAGAGGGTGGAATTAACTGGGAGATTGGAACTGACATATTTATACTACCAGGTATAAAACAGACAGCTCATGGGAATGTGCTATATAGCGCAGAGAACACAGCTCAGGGCTCTGTGCTGACCTAGATGGGTGGGATGGGGCTGGTGGTGGTGGCAGGAGGCTCACGAGGGAGGGGATTCAGGTAAGCATATAGTAGATTCACTTCATTATACAGCAGAGACTAACACAACATTGTAAAGCAAGTATACTCCAATAATAAAAGAAAATGCTTGTGGACCTCACGGGGGTTTCCAAACACGAATGTTTTCTCAGATGTGTGGGGTTTTTTTATACCTTGCCTGGTAACTGGTCTTAAAAGTGATGGGTTCTTTAATTGTGAATAAAGTGATGGTGATGGTTTAGTCACTAAGTTGTGTCCGACTCTCACGACCCCATGGATTGTAGCCCATCAGGCTCCTCTGTCCACGGAATTTCCCATGCAAGAATACTTAAGTGGGTTGCCATTTCCTTCTCCTGGGGATCTTTCTGACCCAGGGATTGAACCTGGGTCTCCTGCATTGCAGGTGAATATTTTTTTTTTACCATCTGAGCCACCAAGAAAGCAGAATAAGGTGAGAGCAGGTGCAAAACGAATCTTCACCTGAGATGTGTAGTGGGAGATAAGTTAGTACAGAGTCCGTTGTGTTTCCCCAGAAACAGCAGAAATTGAGTGCTACTTCATACTGAGCTGATTTAGAAGAAAATCTTTCACTGGTTTTCAAGTCTCTGACTACAGTTCAATACAAATCACCACCAGCACCCCCACAATATACAGCATGAGTCATTCATACTCCTCCCAAAACTTGCATGGCTCCATGTCACCAATAAAACAGACTTCTGGCCTGTAGTGAAAGGCCTTTCACAATCTGGCCTCATCCCATTTTTCCAAACTTATATCCCATTACTCTATAACACACATGTAAAGCCCTAACCAAATCACACTGGCTTCTTTGTTCACTTTATTCCTATATCATTGCCATCAAAATCTTCCCATATTGTAGATATTTCAAATGTCCACCATTATTTTGGGCTTTCTTCCCATTTTATACACACAGAAGCCTATGTTTCCCAGTCCCTCTGCGTCTCTCTTTCCCAGGAATTGGGCAGGACCATATGACTAGTTCTAGACAGAGGACTGTGATTGAGGGGACCTGTGCTATTTTGGAGCTGATGAATTCACTTGCAGATGTGAACTTCCCAGGCCCTCTCTCTTGCTGCTGCAGTCATGGGGGTACTTGTTGAGACGGAGGTGCCACAAGATGCAAGGACCGTATATGCTAAACTTGCATGTGGAGGACAGTTGCTTCCGACAGTAGAATGAATGCATGGCTGAGTCTGTGTGACCAAGAGATAAATCCTCATTATGCTAAGCCACTGAGATTTTGGTGATATTTGTCAAAGCAGCATAACATAGCCTATTCTGATTGATATGCCATTCTTTAAGATCTTTGATCACCACTTTGAAGTGATTCTTGCTCTCTTTTCCAAAAAAAACTAATATGAATACATTTTTTTTTAGATGCTGGCAAATAATTGCTTTGCAGGAATAATCAGCAGCTCTAGTGAAAAGGATCTTTGATAAGCTTTGATAAGCTGGGAAATGGAGGTCAAAACGAATTTTCCAAGCCTAGAGTCTAGTGGCAGCCAAGTTTCTTGTCAAAGCTGCGAGCTACTCAGTTGAATAAAGGGCTGACAAGCTGTGTTGAGAGTTGCCTAGTAGAAGAGATGGAGAAATGAGTAAGGTTAAAAGGGAATACCTGGGGATGAGATGAGTAGAACGAGTATTTTTCAAGGGGCATGTGTGGTGTGTGATGTGACACCTCCCCATGACACTACAAATCTTCAGTAAAGCTAGAGAATTGAAAAAAATCCTTATATGGTTGGGATTCTTGAGGAAGCTGATGAAGCAGCTGAATTTGACATCACGTTTGTATAGATTTAAAACAGACTCACTTGTGTGGTCAAAGGAATCAGCTGATATCTGAGTCACACTTCATTTATATTCCTCAAGTACTTGTACTTGAGGTCTTGTACAACCTTGTGTTACAGATCCTGGGGCGGGGATGGGGGAGCGGGTGGGGTTGACTTCTCAACAAGAGAGTGAGGTCTTCAATGAAAGAAACCATATTTCACACGTCTCTTTATCCTGCACATGCGTAATTCGGAACACTATAGTAAAAGATCCCAGTAAAAATGTATCCGCTGAATAGATGACCGCCACAGATCAAAACCAGTCCTTTTTACCCTGTTTTCTCATCCTGAAATGTAAACTGGCCTGAACTTCCTCTTCTACTTTTAAGTTTTTGCTAGAGGCGGTTCAAGAATATTCTATGATATTTCTGTCATTCTAATTTGTAAGGGGTAGCATGTAATTTAGCCCCTCATCAGCACAACCTTGCTAATTAGACATTGTTGTATTTCTTCTCTTAGTCTGCACTCTTAACTGCATTTAATTATCTGAATTTTCTCAGTAGGAAAAGAAAGAACTTCCACAAAGGGTGAGAATTGGGAGGAAATGTAGATAAAAATGAATTTCACTATCTCACTTCCAGCTTATCTTCTCTGTCATCAACAGTGAAGTCCTGTTTTTGTCTCTTCAGAAAACCACATGACATTTGAGAATCTTCTCCTGTGCTGCACACATTTCAGAACCATCTGGAACACCTTCCTTCCTTCCTTCTCTCCACCTCCCTGATCGTCCATCCTTTTCTTCAAAAATGAAAGTGTTTTTTTTTTTTTTTCCCCTTATCTGGCTTGCTTTTCCTATGTTTCTGAGTTCTTCCATTTTATCTTAGTTCTTTGGTTATTTGCAGTGGCATTTATGTGCAGACAAAGTTACACATACAGCATAGTCTGAAATAAGTAATACTTTGAGATAAATCTTCTGTGGTACATATTGAAAATTAAGAATTACTTATCTGACTTCTAATTTCAAATATTAATGAGAAGTAAAAACTGCAAAGGTAATCAAGTCAGTACATACTAGAACATGAAGAAGCACTACTATAACACCTATAAATAATAGCAACATCTGTATTGCTGTTTTAAAATTAGCATGGTTGCGCTTTCAGGAAGTCTTGTGTCTGCACAAGAATTAGAAAATTAAACTCGTACCTATAGACTTTGAAGATCTCTTCATAATGAAAAAGTGTAAACTACAGCTTCTCATGATGTAATACTTGAGAGTATTTGTCTTTTTTACAAACAAAAATGTATAGATAAAAGGAAACCATACACAGCCCTCTTCTCCAAATATTTCTTTCACTTGTCATAGCAGATAAATTTTAGACTACTGACACAGACTCTATAATAACCTGTATATGTACCCAGTCAGGTTTACAAAGAATAGGCTCCTGGCTGAAACCCTTGAATGTAATATAGTTTTGTTTCAAAGTGAAAGCATTTAAATACATCCCCCCCCTTCTCTTTCCCTTTCCTCTCTCTCTGTCTCTCTCTCACACACACGCTCTCTCTCCCTCACTGCAGTAAATTAGCAATGCTCCCCATTTGCCACATCTGGATTTCAACATTGCCCTTTCCTATGAGAGCACATGTCCACACTGGTGTCCCCAGTGCGACACAGGGAAAGTGATTCCTCACCCAGACAAGGGGCTCCTGACACTCGTCTTTATTGCCCCATCATAAATTCATAAAGGGATGTCTGCTGTAACCATTTGGCAAGTTCACTGCATAAACATCAACACCAATTTAATGACTTGTGTACACATCGTAAACTAGAGAATCTTTATACAAAGAAATCAGATAAATCAAACATGAGCGGAGGCTTGGGGGAAAGCAATTAAAGCTTTAAGTTAAGGTGGCTGTGGGAGTGCATGGCGTCACATTAAAACAGATAACAGAATATGTGTTAATGCAACTATAGCATGTGTAATTAAATTAATTAGTAATATTAAATGTGTTTAAGGTAACAACACATCAACAGATAAATAGACGAGAAACATTTAAAAGCAATTTTCCCATTTTATGTTCTATCCAAAGAATAAGCAAAAAAGAGAAAAAACCCTGAAACTTCCTAGGAAGTAGTTAAAAATAAAATAGGGAGGGGATGTAAAGTTGATTTACTTGCCTCTGGCTACTAATGGAAAAAAGGAAAAAGGAATAGTCAGAATATAAAAACCTGTTTGGCTATATTTCATTTCCTATAGCATATTGAAACATTTTGATGCCAACCCATTTCATTCTAATACCTCAAAGGCTGGCATAAAGTGCCCCTAAGGTATGTTGTTTTCTGAGCAAGCATTTGCAGTCAATCCCTAAGAAATGCGTAAGCGTCACCTGGTAATACAAATTTTAAAATTATATTTAAAGCATCCAAGGAGATTTTTTGCTGAACAAAAATTAGATTGTCTATATGCCAAAGCTTCTCATCGGCTGAAAGCTGGAAGCTAAATTTGGCCGTAAGAAACTGGCTTGGAACTGGAGAAGTTCTGGGGCCAAATTCAGCCCTGTAGTACTTGTATGCCTTGTTACATAGGAAAAAAATAGGTCTGTTCCAGTGATAGCAAGACTGCCATTTATTCATCTCAAAAGCAATAAGATCTTAGAACAAAACCTCTATAACACAAAATGCTTTTAACTTCTCCCTGAGGGGAATACAATATACACAATTTATGTAAAAAGAAGAGAAATGAAAGCTAAGTATTCCAGTTAAGGGTCAGAAATCAATATTTCTTTAACAGCCTAAGCAACATGCATTACTCTTAATACAAATACTTAGGAGACTTTACATTCTCCATAAAGGGGGATTTTCACATAATTGGGGTTGAAAGTGGCAGAATACGCTCTCCCATCTTAGTTTCTATTGCTAAAAAATAAAAAAGAATATATTTGAACAGCATTTCACTGATCCTGTCATCCTTGGTTAAAACTTCTTACCTAAATGTCTTCAGTGTGGAGCAACAGGTAACTACAGTTAATACATTTCCATTCAGTCTCCATGGAATGTGATAAAGACCTTGCAGTATCAAAATAGACCATGAAGAAACTGCAAAAAAAATCTGGACATGAAACTAACTGTATGGGTATAAGGAGGATATAGCTTTTTTTTTTGTATAAGATCGCAAGTTTTCTGTGATGTTCCATTATGCTGTCAATAAATAAAAGGGTTTGAAAAAGAAAGTCTTCAGTTTAGTGGCACACACAGAAAAGTTATGATAAGATATAATAGGCAGATCATAGACCTGAAGAAGTGAAGTATAACTAAAAGGACTGAGTTTTTAAAAAGACATACCCTAACTAGTTTCTGCAGAGAAGGCAATGGCACCCCACTCCCATACTCTTGCCTGGAAAATCCCATGGACAAAGGAGCCTGGTAGGCTGCAGTCCATGGGGTCACTAAGAGTTGGACACGACTGAGCGACTTCACTTTCACTTTTCACTCTCATGTATTGGAGAAGGAAATGGCAACCCACTCCAGTGTTCTTGCCTGGAGAATCCCAGGGACGGGGGAGCCTGGTGGGCTGCCGTCTATGGCGTCGCACAGAGTTGGATACAACTGAAATGACTTAGCAGCAGCAGCAGCAGCAACTAGTTTCTGAGCATTGACCAGGACCCTCTTCCAATATGATCTCTGTACTGGAGGCAGAATGATCACTGTAAAGGACTGATCTGAACGTGTCACTCCTCCTTCAAGGGCTTTCCCATTCAGTCAGTCAGTTCAGTCGTTCAGTCATGTCTGACTCTTTGCAACCCCATGAATTGCAGCACGCCAGGCCTCCTTGTCCATCACCAACTCCTGGAGTTCACTCAGACTCATGTCCGTCGAGTCAGTGATGCCATCCAGCCATCTCATCCTCTGTTGTCCCCTTCTTCTCTTGCCCCCAATCCCTCCCAGCATCAGAGTCTTTTCCAATGAGTCAACTCTTCGCATGAGGTGGCCAAAGTACTGGAGTTTCAGCTTTAGCATCAGTCCTTCCAAAGGAATCCCAGGGCTGATCTCCTTCAGAATGGACTGATTGGATCTCCTTGCAGTCCAAGGGACTCTCAAGAGTCTTCTCCAACACCACAGTTTAAAAGCATCAATTCTTCAGCGCTCAGCTTTCTTCACAGTCCAACTCTCACATCCGTACATGACCACTGGAAAAAGCATAGCCTTGACTAGACGGACCTTTGTTGGCAAACTGATGTCTCTGCTTTTGAATATGCTATCTAGGTTGGTCATAACTTTCCTTCCAAGGAGTAAGCGTCTTTTAATTTCATTACTCTCTGGCAAAAGATCAAAATGTTTACCATGGCCTTTAAGGCACCAGACGCCCTTGGCAGAAGCTTCCAGAGTCAGGTTGCTGCCTTCTCCGATTGCTGTCTCCCCTCTATTCTCACTGCCCTTTCACTCCACAACCCTACAACTCTCACTCCTGTCACAGGACCTTTGCACTTGCTATTTCTGATTTCTTTCCCTATGACCTATCCCCCACCCTCAATGCCCATATCTTCCTATTTCAGAACTAAAGTTAACTGATGCTGAGCTTTCTGATCAGGTCAATTCCCTCAATATATACTCTCAGAGCTTCCTAGGTTTATCCTCCTGGGCACTTACTCCAGCTATCTTTTACCAGGCTATAAGTACCACAATGGCAGCAACTGCATCTATGTTTTTATCCACCACTGTATCTTCAGTGCCTAGCACAGAGGGTGATTCATAAAAGAAGGACTTGATAAATATATGTGGATTAGATGAGTGAATGAATGAGTGTCAAGTTAGATTTAAGATTCTTAAAAAGACCATGAGAGTAACCGCAAGTCACTTCTAAGCAGCTCAGAATTAAGTAACAATTCAGCAGCTATATCAGTACAAGCACAACTCAATGGAGAGGACCAAATGATTAAACTGTGGTTGGTGAGACCCACCTGAAGAAGTGGGAAGGATTATCAAAGAGCCCTTCTGATACTCACAAGATCCTTTAAAAATGGCACAGGATCACATTTGTTAGATCTTTTGCTTGTGCATGGCTGTTTCCCTTGGCCAAGCTGACCCAGAAGTTAAACCTCTTAGAAGAAGAGTTATCCGCTTACTGGGTATATAATAAAGAAGCACATTAATTTTTCTCCCCATTTGGAATAAGTAACCAAATAGTGGTCATCCACAAAGCATCTCTATTTTTTCTCTCCATCTATATGTGCTTTTTCTGATCATAATTATTTTTAAAAATTCATTTATTAGTCTCATGCCTTTTAAAAGTTTTTTTCTTCCTGTTCTTTCCTTCGTTCAGTGATGTTGCCATATGGCCCTAAGGAGCCCTGAGGACATTACTCACTGCCACCATCTCTCTGGGTTTTCAAACAACCTTAATATTTCTAGGGTTTAAGATTCAAGTTTATAAGAAACTCTCTTGTTTTCTAAAGCAGAATTTAGAGGACTCAATTGTAGATGATACACAGAGCTACTTGTTTTCTTTGTACAAAAACAATGAAGAATTCCCTGACTCTTAATACTGAAACCAATTCCTGTTATCCACAAACCTGTTGAAACTGCCTCTACTGCTTAGCACCAAGAAAAGATTTCTTTGCGTAGGCTAAGAACTATCTTTTAAATCAGTGAAGTACCTACTAGATTTAGTCTATATTTGCATGTATGCCTTGTACTTGCCAATAAACACCAATAGAGCTGTAGGAAAAGACTCAACTTTGATTTTCACTTGGTTATCAGCAAGTCACCTCATCTTTCTGAGCCTTACTTTGCTCATTTATAAAATAGGATAAGAATACCTCACATGTGGGGCCAGGGTTGAAAAAATGATTGACATGATACTAATTAAATAAGAAATTAAAACATCAAACTAAAATCTGTAACTAAACTTCATGCTGAAAAAAATCCCTTAAAACTAAAGACATTGTTTTTCTGTTATTTTAAAAGCACTAATATTTGATTTGAAATATTTGTAAGATATATAAATCCCTTGATTTCCAAAATTGATGTTTTTAGCTTAAATATGATGTGACTTGTCCATGGACATCTGCTAGCATTTATAATTGACCAGTTAGTCTCAGTCATGTCTGGCTCTTTGTAATCCCATGGACTGCAGCCCGCCAGCTTCCTCCATCCATCGGATTCTCCAGGTAAGAATACTGGAATGGGTTGCCGTTTCCTTCTCCAGGGGATCTTCCCGATCCAGGGATCAAACCTGGGTCTGCTGCATTGCCGGCAGACTCTTTACAGTCTAAGCCACCAGGGAAGCCCAGTATTTATAATTAAATACTTCTAAACATCTAATTTAGCAATATTTTCATGTCAGCTTGCCTCTCATTATTTTTCAAATATTTTTTCCAACTGAGAGCATTTTCTGTCTTTGCCTTTGAAATCATCTTAATACAAATCAGTCACATTTTCATTTCCTAGAAAGTTGGAGAGTGTCACCAAAATTTCAGTTAAAGAACTCTTATCTTGTTTTATACCACGAAATGTACAGTCTTCATGATTTTAGAATATTTTTACATCAGGGCTGATATCAGCTCTACAGAGTTATGTTTAAAAAAATACATCATATGGAAATTTAAAAAAACAGATTTCAAAATTGTAACTGTTGATATCTCAGGCTCCTACCTATTTCATTTGTCATCTTTTTCCTTTCCATCAAGCCATAGAAGTTGACCACAAGAAGGTCAATGAGTCCAGATATTTTATTTTAATATATTCACACTGCGAAAATCTAATAGTTTATATTCAAAAAAATTAAGTCATTTTCTGTATACCAATACCCTCAGTGATTTCCTATATTCTCCCAAATTCCTAAATCATTCCAAAGCTATGACATGCCATATTAACAGTTAAAAACACGAAAACTAGAAACAAAAAAACGGCAATTTCCCAAACAAAATGCATTTGGTCATGCTGAAATGAGATCTTGTCCTCTAGGGCTGACCTTTGCCCCATCTCAAACTTCCTGGATTCTTAGGTTTGTGGCCTTGACTAACAAGGGTTAACGTAGCTAAATCAAGAATCAGATGGACAGTAGGGCCCTGAAAAACTATGTCCTCTGGTTAAATCTCTAAGCCATGCCCCGTCGAGAACAGAACAGTCTTTTCCCTGTCTCTGGCTTTTCTGTTGTTTGGTTTTTATTTTTTTTCCGGTGAGAAAGTGAGCGAGTGTAAGACCGACACACCCATCAGAACTGTTCTTGGCACTTTTGTGTGCCAATCAGGGCAAAATACTTAAAAAAAACAGTCTTGGTAACACATGCTCGTAAGTGCAGATCAGTCTCCTATTTTCCCAACGATCAAAATATCAAGAGATGGGAGATCTCTCCCAGAACAGCCTTATTATCGAGACTCAGGCAAGCACCTGGGGAATTAATAGCTGACATACCTCATTTTAAACATCTACCATATGTTCATGGAGAATACAGCCACGTTACTTATCACTTTCTGTTTTTCTTTCATTGGTTTATGTTTTGCCTTGAATAAAAACCGCATGAAAACACAGTCTTACGGTACCAGGTATGCAGCTCCTCCATGGAATAGCTCAATAACATTTTTAGTGTTTTATTTATGCAAACAAAAGTGCTCCTCAAATCAGTGCAGGCTGAACTGCTTGAAGAGTGCTGTTAGAATTTCAGTAAACTGAAGCTTTTTCCTAACATCGCTCAGGTACAGATACTCTCCAAAAGGCCTGTGATTGCTTTTTTTTTCCTTTCTTGTTTTTTAAAATCATATATCTGTGTTTCAGTGTTCCTCAAATTTATCCAAAGCAGAATCATGAAATTTCTTAAGGCAAGGCAGTGGGTTCACAAAAAATGAGGTGTTTTTTTTTTTTTTCTTCCCAGTGGTCTGTGAATCTACTGAACACCTACTACGTGCTATAGGCTTTGGACACTCTCATGTTCATTCTCCTCTTCCGGACAATGCTGTGAGATGAATATTACCAGCTCCATCTAAGAGAAACTGAGCTTCTGAGAGAGTAAGTTCTGTGTTTAAGGTTGCATAGCTAGTGAGTGGCGGAGCTGGGAATCCAACTGTTTCTTCATTTCTTTCTTACACTTCCAACTGCTTGTTTATTGTTTTGACTGGCACACAATTGAGACGATATTCACATGCACAGCCTCTCCAGTGTGAGACCAAGCACATTATAACACATTAGGAAAGAACGTGAATGAAGGTAGATCACAGTGGTATCATGTATATATACTAATACATGCATGTCATTTGGAAACATCGGTTTTCAAATGATGGGACCCACCAGGCTGCTGGAGACAGAGGGCTCTCTACTAATGTGCCTAGAAACCTACATGGACAGCAGAAGATGTGAAGACCGAGACTGAATTGTTTATGAGCTTGATATAACTAATGAGAAGATTTGGAGAAAGGTATGGTTTTGATTTGTTTGGTTTTTAATGATCAATGGGACACGCAGTTTATGAGCAAGCCCTAGGCTGGCATGGGATACAAAGAGGAGAAAAACACAATCCCAGCCTCCAAACTTAAAAACTCAAGTAGAGAAGGTATGATAAGTATACGAATAACAGTTAATAGTACAGTTTTAGAACCTACATTCAGTTGAGGGAAAACATATTTTCAAGAATGTTTTATATGGTTACTTAAAACCTGGCTTCTTATGGTTGAGATATTAAGGAAAAATATTTAAATCAAATCCATGAAATAGCAACAAATGAGACACACTGATATACAGCTTTAAAAAAAAATGTTGATTGGGAGAAATGGGGAACTAAGTAGTAGGAAAGTTTTTAAAAGCACCAATTTTGACAGCAGACAGAGTCAAGTTCAAGCTCTGTCTAAAGTACTAACTAGCATGTGACCTTGGTTAAGTCTGGGTCCCTCACCTATAAAAGGAAGTCATCGAGTTGTCATATTTAAGAAGGTAATCCCTGCAATAAAGTACTTAATAGCATAATGCCTAACTCCCAGTCAAATCATAATATTAATAAATATCAACTCATAATGTTAATATACATAAAATCTCACTCTGTTACTCTAAAAGCTGACACAGCAGAACTCTTTCATGACTGAAACTCCCTACCTCTAATTCCTTAAGATAAAATTTAGGAGAAACTGGCTGATCTTTATCTTCTTTTGGGGGGCCGCACTGGGTCTTTGTTGCAGCATGCAGGCTTTCTCTAGTTGCGGATCATGGGCTCTATGATGTCTGGGCTCTTTAGTTGTGGCACATGGGCTTAGCTGCCCCATCGGATTGTAGTTCCCCCATAAGGGATTGAACCTGCATCCCCGGCATTAGAAGGTGGATTCTCAATCACTGGACCACCAGGAACGTCCCTGATCTTTATCTTCTTGAGTGATTTCTAGTAATCAGAGCTTGAACACAGGCCACACTTGGAAGTGCATGCAGAACCAGGTCTAAACAGGGGGGCAAGCAACTCTAATTCCACTTCATCCACTGCTTGCTGGGTGACCATTGTGTACAAATTTTTTTTCACAGGGTCTAAGATGACCTGTATTAAAAACATTACCTCACTAGCCCTCTAGAAGGGCACATACTCTACACGCACAAATTAAAGTGTGACAAACTTTGATAAGCAGCTGTCTTTTGGTAAAACCATGAACACTTTCTATATTTCACAAGAAAAAAAATACGAAAACTTTTAGACAATTAATTCACATTTCTTCTCAGCAATCTAAATCTGTTTCTGGTCTTCAGGCCAATTTCCTTGGCATTTACAACAGCAGCAGCAATAAGGATTAACCTTTGGTAAAGTGCCTAACATGTGCCAGACACGGTGTGGGGTGATTTACATACATTTTTGCTAATCCTCAGATGCAGACTCTGAAACAGTAAATGACCTGCCTGGGGTAACTGTCAGTGAGGAGCAGAATCCAGATTAGATGAACCTAGGCCAATCTAGCTCCAGGATCTGTGCTCTTATCTCTGTCCCACAATGGCATTCCTCTTCCAGGCCCAGAAAAGTGCTTTATATCACTTTCTTGCTTATTACCTGGATCTTTTTTTTTTTTTTGAAACATTAAAAAACTACTAAAGCACATATATGGAATCTAGAAAGATGGTACTGATGCATCTATTTGCAGGGCAGCAATGGCGTCACAAACCAGAGAATAGACTTATGGACCAGGGTGTGGAAGCCGAAGGAGAGCGTGAGATGAACGGAGAGAGTAGAATGGAAGTATATACACTACCATATATAAAACAGATAGGCAATGGAAATTTTCTGTATGACTCAGGGAACTCAAACTGGGGCTCTATACAACCTAGAGGGTGAGAAAGAGTGGGAGATGGGGGGTTGGTTCAAGAGGGAGGGGACATATGTACACCTATGGCTAATTCATGTTGATGAATGGCAGAAATCAAACCAATTTTATAAAGCAATCATCAAATAATTTAAAATAAATAAATATAATTTTTTTAAAAAGAAGAAACCTACTAATTAGTATCTACATAGAACACGTTCATTGGAGAACACTTAGAAAGGTAAAAAGTGCCAAAGAAAACAAATCCTAGACACTTCTCTACCCAGAACGGGCACAGCTAACATTTTGTGTCATAATTTTCCCGAATATTTTCCATATGTATATGTTTAATTTATATATATATACATATATATATATATTAAATGGATTTGTGTTGCATTATATGCTAACCTGCTTTTTTTAAATGGCATGAAAATCTTCCTGTATCAATAAAGATGCATCTCCAGTATTACTGTTAATTTAATTTAGATAATTTAACTGTCCTTTCTATGGCAACTAACATTACTTGAGCTCAAGTCCAGGTCTCAGCAGTAGGTTTTGACAAATGTTCATATCAGTAAACCCCTTAGTTTTGTGCTGTGCTATGCTAAGTTGCCAGAGAAGTCAATGGCACCCCACTCCAGTACTCTTGCCTGGAAAATCCCATGGATGGAGGAGCCTGATAGGCTGCAGTCCATGGGGTCACTAAGAGTCGGACACGACTGAGCGACTTCACTTTCACTTTTCCCTTTCATGCATTGGAGAAGGAAATGGCAACCCACTCCAGTATTCTTGCCTGGAGAATCCCAGGGACGGGGGAGCCTGGTGGGCTGCCGTCTAAGGGGTTGCACAGAGTCGGACACGACTGAAGTGACTTAGTAGTAGTATGCTAAGTTGCTTCATTGTGTCTCTTTGTGACCCCATGGACTGTAGCCCACCAGGCTCCTCTGTCCATGGGATTCTCTAGGCAAGAATACTGAAGGGGGTTACAATGCCCTCCTCCAGGGGACCTTCCTAACTCAGGGATCAAACCCATGTCTTATGTCTTCTGCATTGGCAGGTGGGTTCTTTACCATTAGGGCCACCTGGGAAGCCCTCCCCTTTGGTTTATCCATTACTATTTCTTATAGCTTCATAATATTCCACAATATGGATGCACCTCAATTTATCTTTTTATCTCAATGACTGGATAGTGTCTGGTGTTATGATTAAAGTAAGCAACAACTATAATCAATACCTACTTATAACCTTGCTCACTAAATTATTATCTTTCAGGAAAACTGCTAGAGGTGGAACTGTGCAGTCGTAAGTATTCATTTTTTAAGGTTTGATTCTCCACAAAGGTTTTATCAATGCAGGCTCATGAAATGCTTGTCTCCCCAGTCCTTGCCAAGACTGGTGCTACTGTTCTTTTTGCTCTATGTTAATCTGATATGTAAAAACTGATATTCTACTTTATTTCCTCAAGGACTAGTGAAGATAAACTTTTTACATGGTTATTGATCATTTGCACTTTTTGTTAGTGAACTACTTACAAGTGGAGTTGCATCCGATGCATGTCTATTCAACTATATACACTTAGCAACATATTCATTTGTTATTAAAATTACTATAAAATTATACTTTGCATATATCCTCTATCTCATACATAGCACATTACATTGTTAGTCATTTATGCTGTTTCTTGCCATACATAAAGCTCAATTTTTTGATAGTTGTAATAGTGTTTTCTGCCCTTGAAATCCTCACAGAAAGGTTCCTTTAACTTAAATTTACACAACTATGTAACTAAAACAACCAAATATTGTTTTATTTCTTACACTGAGAATCTTAATTCTTTAGGAATCAGATGACATAATCTATTCTGTTCTCTCCCATCTGAGATGCCATCTTTATTTTAAAACAAATTCTTACATAAACTTCTGGTATGGTTATATACTTTCTCTTCTGTTCCATTGACAGGCATGTTCATTTCTGTGCCAGCTCAAAGCTGATAATTACTATAGCCTTATTTTGTTGTTGTTTAGTCGCTAAGTTGTGTCAGACCCTTTTGAGACTCCATGGACTATAGCCTGCCAAGCTCCTCTGTCCATGGGATTTCCCGGGCAAGAATACTGAAGTGGGTTGCCATTTCCTTCTCCAGGGGATCTTCCTGACCCAGGGATTGAATCTGTGTCTTCCCTTGTGGCTCAGCTGGTAAAGCATCCGCTTGCAATGCGGGGGACCTGGGTTCGATCCCTGGGCTGAGAAGATCCTCTGGAGAAGGGAAAGGCTACCCACTCCAGTATTCTGGCCTGGAGAATTTCATGGACTGTATAGTCCATGGGGTCGCAAAGAGTTGGACAAGACTGAGTGCCTTTTCATTTCACTCCTGCATTGGCAGGCAGATTTTTTTTTTTTTTACCACTGAGCCACTAGGGAAGCCTGTAGCTCTGTAATGCATATTAATTACAGTACAACTACGACCTCCTTTTGGGCTTCCCTGGTGGCTCAGACTGTAAAGAGTGTCTGCAATGCAGGAGACCAGGGTTCGATCCTTGGGTTGGGAAGCTCCCCTGGAGAAGAGAATGGCAACCCACTCCAGTATTCTTGCCTGGAGAATCCCATGGCCAGAGATTGGTGGGCTTCACAGTCTATGGGGTCGCAAAGAGTTGAACATGACTGAGAAACTAACACTTATGACCTACTTTTGCTACTCTTTAAAAAAAAAAATCATAGTTTATGTTAGTGCATTTATTCTTCAAAATAAAACAATAATTTTTGTCAGGCTTCTCAAAAAATTCTAAGATTTTGATCTACAGGTTGGGAAAAGTTATCTTTACAATATATCTCTCCATTTGATCAAGCTTTCTTTTATGTCCCTCAATTCATCTCATTTTTTTTTCAAATAGTAATAAAACATATCTTTTGAAGTTATTTAATACTATATATTTTTTGTTGTGATTCAGTTTTTTTCTCATTTTCTCTTATTGCTGGTAAGTAATAAGCTTTTGATGTTTGCATACTGATTTTGTGACAAATGAACTCACATTGTTTTGAACAGTTTTTCATCTGATTATTTTAATTTCATTTGATTTTTTTGCTTAGGTAAGCAATTATATCATTTGCAAATTATTTAATATTTTCTTGTCCTTTCTGGGTATTTACACTTTCAGTTTCTTTTTTCCTCCTGCTGCACTGACTAGAATATCCAGATCAACTCTGAGAAAAGCTCAAAGTTGCCTCTTATTTATAATGAGACTATTTCTTGTAATCAGACTATCCCTTGGAGTTCCTTATCTGATAAGATACTAGATATTATTTTCTGATACATATTCTTTCTCATGTTAAAATATCCTTTTATCCCTTAATTATTAAGTGCTTAAAAATCAGGAATGAATGTTGACTTTTACTTCCTTTTTATCAATTTACATAATTATCATATGGATTTTCTCTTAATCTTGTGGTCTCTCAGTTGTGTTCGACTCTTTGCAACCCCATGGACTGTAGCCCACCAGTTTCCTCCATCCATGGGATTCTCTAGGCAAGAATACTGGAGTGGGTTGCCATTCCCTTCTCCAGGGGATCTTCCTGACCCAGGGATCAAAACTGGGTGTCCTGCATTGCAGGCAGACTCTTTAACAGTCTGAGCCAGCAGGGAAGACCATTTCTTGATCTACTGACATAAACTGTATTGATGAATTTTCTGATTTTTTTAATATTCCTGGAAGAAATTCTACTAGATTCTACTGCATTTTGAAAATACATTCCAAAATCTGCCTTATTAAAATTTTACTCAGGACGTCTGAGTCTATATCCATAAGAGATTGTACACATTTTTTTTTCATGTCTTATCTTTTGTCTGGTTTGATACCAGGTTCTGTAAAATCATGATGTTCATCCTTTTCCATGTTTTGGAATTACTTAAATGGTAGAGGAATTTCCACAAGAAACTGAGTAAATGTTACCATAAAACAGCCTAGGTCTACCATCCTTTTGGGAGAGAAAGGAACTTGGTTTATTTTGTCTTCTGTGGGCACACCACATGGCATGTGGGATCTTAGCTCCCTGACCAGGGATTGAATCCATGCCCTCGGAAATGGAAATGTGGAATCTTAACCCCTGGGCCACCAGGGGAAACCCCAGAAAGGAGCTTAGTTTTTAGACAACTTTTTCATTTTTTTCATGATTATTGATATATTCAGATTTGCTGCCTTTTAAATCAATAGATATTTATATTCTTATTTCTTTTTTCATTAAAAAAATGATATAATCCACATATTAAATCATAACCATAAAATTCCTGAACATTCTAATCACCCCAAAAAGACACCCCAAACCCACTAGCAGTCAATCCTTATTCCTTCTTCCAGTCCCCGGCAACCACTAATCTACTTTCTGTCTCTCTGTATTTGCCTATTCTAGACATTTCATACAAATGAAATCACATAACAAGTGATTTTTAGTGTCTGACTTAGTATAAATGTTTCACTCAGGATAAAGTTTTCAAGGTTCATCCATGTTGCAACATAAATCATTAGCTCATTCGTTTTTATGGCTGAGTAATATTCCACTATATGGATATATCACATTTTGTTTATCCATTCATTAGTTGATGGGCATTTGGATTGTTTCCATTTTTTGGCTATTATGCATAATGGTGCTATAAATATCTGTGTACAATTTTTTGAGTAGACATATGTTTTCAATTCTCTGGGTCATATACCTAGAAGTGAAATTGCTGGCTTACACAGTAACTCCATGTTTATTCTTTTAAAGAATTACTAGACTGTTTTCCAACACAGCTGTATCATTTTACATTCTTATTAGCAATGCATAAGGGTTTAATTTCTCCACAGCCTCATCAATATATGGTCTATCATAGCCATCATCATGGGTGTGAAGTATATATAATTTTTTAAAGAAAATGATTTAGTTCATTAAATTTTTCAAAACTATTAGCAAAACTTTTTGTTTATAATCATTAGCTCCTCTTTATCTATACCAATTTCTTCCTTCTCATTCCTAACTTTATATGTTTGTAGCCATCACTTCTTTTTGACTCATTAAGTATTTTTCCTTTCTAATACTAGTGGAGATTTTAATTTTCAAAAACTAGTTTTTAAATATACTTATTGAAATGAGTCTTGTAATTAATTATTAATTTCTCTCCTATTAGTTCTTATTCTCTTTCCTTGTGGAATCCACTTGTTTTCATTTATTCTAGCTTAATAATTACTTAATGGGTTAAATATTCCTCTAAGTATAGCTTTGACAGCATCTCCTATGGTTGATTTTTATATTGTCTTACAATTTCAATTTTGATTTCATTTTTGATGAAAGAATTGTTTGAGGGGAAGATTTTTGTTAATCTTCCTCTTGTTCATCTTAGTTAGCATATAACTAACTTCTAGATATTTGCTCTCAATTTTTATTATTAATTTCTCATTTTACTGTATTGTGGTCAAAGGATGTGGTCAAGTTAACCTCTGAGGTTTGCAGTTAATTGAGTTACTCCTTGAGGACTAAAATATATTCAATCATTATACTTGTTCTATGGATATTTAGAAAAAGAAGATACACTACTTTTAGCAGGATATGAAATTTTGATAAAATCCTGTTATATTGATTAAATTCACTTTAGCTCTGGTGTTTTGGAAGATAAATATTACTTTAATTTCTCTAGAGTTATTATTACATTTTCAGCATCATTTCTTAGATTACATTTTTTTTATTTATTTGAATCAAATAGCTGAGTGATTTATATCTTTCCCATCTATCACATATGAAACAGAGACTGGATATTTCATACTATATCCCCTATCCTTCAATTTTTGCTCATATAATCTGTTAGGTCAGAAACACTTTGATTTATTATTTCTTAGATATCTGCTCTTCAAAACTTTCTTTTATATCTAATTTTATACTATATTTTGTTACAGTTACTTAGCCACTTTTAGCTGCTTTCAGAACTCACTTTAATTTTAAAATGATGACTTCCCATTTCTCAATTCTCAAATTGTCTTTGTCTAAAAGTTATTTGAACTATATCAACAAGTAGCTTTTGCTTTTTCTAAGAATATATGGGTACTTTTTAAATTGTCTATATATTTGAAAATAATCAACAATTTGTTTTGTATCATACTATTGAGTCACAATATTTTCCCCTTAAATTCTAGAGTTCTATCATTTTCTTCTTCTTTTTTTTTTTTTTGGAAGAAGGTTTGAGACAGTTTGACATTGATCTATTTGTGTTTATCATGTATTTTCTTTGGTAAACAGGCAAGACTGTCTTTTCTGCCTGCATTTTTTTACTCAACATCTTGTTCTTGTGCTTTTAGCTTCCTTTCAATCCTCTTTCATCGTCTCCTCTTCTTTAGCTCCTCATTTTCCTTCCTATCCCATAAGTTAACCTTTCATAGAAGCTGTGTTTTCTTTTAATACAGTATTCTGATAATTTCTTCCAGATCTTGAGTTAGAACATCTTCAGATGTGTGATTAGCTTCATTCACTTTGAGTGGATTTAGCACTTGGAAAACTGAAATTCACAGCTTGCAGAATAAATTTTTTTCCACAAGTGTCCCACTTCCCACCATGGCCTCATCCTGAAGAACACATCTATCAGAATACCCTGCTCCACTGTTAACGTTCCCCTAACTTTCTGTTCATTTGCTTCCTGAGAATTTCAATACCTATTTGTTGTAGAAAGGTGGTGGTTGAATTGCAGGGGAAATGATACTCTCAGAGCAGCTCCTGAGGGCGAGACAGGGGTTTCTGCTCAGATTTCTGGTTGGCACAATTCCTGGTTCACCGGGTCAGCAGGCAGATGGTGATGGAGCTGTGAAGCATATTCTTACTCTCACTACACTAATTCTTTTATGCAGTAAAGAGGGGACATGTTATGAGCCTGGGTTCCATATGCCTTATAAATAGGGGTCTATTCTTCCCAGATTCTATCACTTGGTTTCTAATGCTATCATAATTTTTACTATGTATTGTGGTTCCCTGGGTATTGAGAGGGAAATTGGGAAGAATCATACTGGGACTGGCTAGTTAGCTGCATTTTGATATGGTCTCTGTTGTCCCAGATTTTCACATCATTTTATTGTGGAGATGGTCAGGTCTGGCTGCTCATTAGCAAAATTTAACTCTTTTTTTGTAGTCTCAGCTAAGTATAATCATGTCTTCTGTATTCATCCGAAGCTTCTAGGGAAGGCTTTAGCAAGTTTCTGTCTCTCAGTTCCAAACTTATTTGTCCTCTGATTTGAGATAAGAATCTGCCTGCAATGTAGGAGACCTGGGTTTGAACCCTGGACTGGGAAGATCCCCTGGAGAAAGGCATGGTTACCCATTCCAGCATTCTTACCTAGAGAATTCTATGGATGGAGGAGCCTGGTGGGCTACACAGCCCATGGGGGTCGCAAAGATTCAGACATGACTCAAGGACTAACGCTTGGGATCCAGGGCATCACAAACTGTTTTTCCTCCACTCACAGGTTTCCTGTTAGGCACTGCCATTAGGCGGCACTGGAGGGGAGCCTTGAAAGGCAGGAGGAGTGAATGGAACTTGCTCCTTCCTCTTTGCCTTTTGTCCCACTCACATTGCCCATAAAGGGTACTTGTCTGGTGGCTACGTTTGGCTCTAGTCTCCAGCTTTCTTCAGCATTCCCAGAATCAACTTCACTATGCCCACTAAGAGGCGTCAGAACTGCTTTGGCAATCCTCCCTCACAGATCTGAGCCTAGCTTCTGAGCTACTGGCCCTTGTGGGGTGATGCCTTATCTCAGAGGACCGAGCCCCAGCTTCACAAGTCCCTCCTCTGACTTGCCAGGATCTGCTGGCCCTAGCCTCTCTCTCCCTTTTGTCCACACCCCCTGCCCCCAGTCCAGGTCAAGCAATGGTGTTAACTCAGTGTTTTGTTTTGTTTTTTTTTTTTATCATGCTTTGCTATTTCAGGTTACTAACACTCATGTAAGCAAATCCCTATATTGAATTCTCTCTGCTAAAATAACTAGCATGATTCTTGTTTTCCTGAGTGGCCTTGACTGAGAGCAGGGAGCTTTCACAAAATGTTTGTGAACACACACACATAGCAGGAAGCAAGGACAGGAGGTGCAGGAGTACGCTTGGTGATGATGAAGTGTGTACCCCAGAAGGCTTTGATGAGGATAGCACGGCCAGATCATTGAGAGTGGGGCAGGCTGTGACAGGCAGAGAGAGCATACAAGGAAGTGGGCCAGGGAGAGAAAGATGGTGGCAGAATCAAAGGTAAACTTCTAAAATTTAGAAATCCTGCCTGGAGCAAAACCCTTCTCGGAGAGAGGTAACACTGGGGGTCATGAACTTTCTGAAGGAAAGTCACACCAGGTTATAATTCTTATGAACAGCAGCATCTCTTGGAGGATAGGCAAAAGTATGATAAAACTAACTGGCTAAGTGGTCACTAAAAATGAGATTACCTCTGCCATGAGCCACTTATTAACATGATAAAACCCTGGTGGCACAGACAAGGCATGCCAACCTGGTGGCTGAGAGTCCCTCATCTCCCGCTCTGTTCATGGGGATCACTTTAGTCTGATCTGAAATGAATTTCAGTTATGTCTAGTTTTTTTGTTTTTTTTCTCAAACACTTGATTCAGTCACCAAACTCATCACTGGGATTATACCAAAGAAGATATAACACTCAGTTTTTCCATTGAGAATACTTTTTGTGCTGACCACCAGATCTATGCAAAAATTTGGCTCAGCTATTTAATCATTTTTTGATTGATTCTGTGCTTTAGGAATGGGCATTTCTCTCATTGGAACACCATTTTAGATTCTTAAAGATGTCAAATACTGATGATCATCCAAATGACTCACATTAGATTCTTTTTTTGGAGGGTCTAGAGAACTATCTTTTGGGGAACCTCAAAGCAACGTAAGTTTTTTTGTTTATCAATTCCCCAATTGTATTGCAAATATGAGTTCAGTGACAACAATTGTTAGCTGATATTTCTGTCATTTGGTTTGGGAAACCTTTCAGAAACAGCAAAAAAACATTGTCATTTTTAACAAGTGTCTTTTCTAGATAACTGCTATAACTTTACTTGTTATAATAGATAACAGTTGGAATAAAATAGCTGGTCTTGGCCCAGGACCGAGCACCCCAAGGCATGCCGCATAAGTCATTACATAATAGATTTGCAGAGAGACAGAAAAGATTTATTAAAGTAGAAATTTACAATAAATAACCATTCATTATGGAAATATCTTAAACAATAAGCAACCACCAACCATTTACCCTAATGAAGACAACTCTTTTCTATCTCTTCAATGAGATGTTCAAGATTTGGCAGGTTCCCAAAACGACAATTTTGTATTCATGCAAGAACTTCTGAGGCATTTGAAGAAGGTTAATTCATTATTTTCCATAATATAATAATAAATTATGTATTTGTGGATAATCCTAAGCTTTCTTTGTGGAAGACATTAGAGTAAAACAAGGGAAAATCATTTCAAGAATGTAAAAAAGGTCAGTGGGAAAAAAAATGGGGCCCCATTTTGTGGACTATAGATCTATCAGTTAATGCAAAGATCTAGCTTCCATAAAGACATCTTTAATTCTCTCACTGTTAAACTTCAAAAAACCACCATTAAAGCCATATTTCTTCTTTATCTCTAATGCCTGATATTTCCTTTGTTTACTCCCTCATTAGCCATCAGACATTTACAAGAAAAACTGGCAGTGAAAGTTACTCAGTCATGTCCGACTGTTTGCAACCCCATGGACTGTAGCACGCCAGGCTCCTCCTCTGTCCATGGAATCCTCCTGGCAAGAATTCTGGAGTGGGTATTCATTCCCTTCTCCTGGGATCTTCCTGACCCAAGGATCGAACCTGGGTCTCCTGCACTGCAAGTATATTCTTTACCGTCTGAACCACCAGAAAAAAGAATCACGCTATTTAAGAGTTGAACATGTTGGCTTTAAACTAATGGAAGAGGTTAACCAGGGACAAACTCATGGTTTTCCAACTAATTTTCAGTCCAATATGATTTCTGCTGGGCTTCCCTGATGGCTCTTAAAGAATCTGCCTGCCAGTGCAGGCAACGTGGGTTTGATCCTTGGTCCGAGAAGATTTTCCAGAGAAGGAAATGGTAACTACTTCAGCATTCTTGCCTGGAAAATCCCATGGACAGAGGAGCCTGGAGGGCTACAGTCCACGGGGTCACAAGGACTTGGACACAACTTAGCAACTGAACAACAAATTATTTCTGCCAGCACTGCCTCTACTTACCTATTTTTTATTGTACAGATGAATCAACTCTACCATCTATATGCTCATTGCAGTATCCATCTTTAAAAGTTTCATTATTTTAATAGAGTTAGGCTTGGCCTATGTTCAGGTTGGGAGGGAAGTCATGTTTGCTCTCAGGACTCTTCTTTCAGTTTCATCTCCCTTAGATGCTCACAAGGTCTCCCAGCTCCACAGAGTCGGCCCTGATGGCAACTTTCTAGGACTCAGACATATCCTCTGCCCAAGATTTATCTACATTTTCCCAACCCATCAAAACTCTTCTTGGTGGTGGTGGTTTGGTTGCTAGGTCGTGTCTGACTCTTTGCGACCCCATGGACTGTAGCTCTCCAGGCTCCTCTGTCCATGGGATTTCCCATGCAAGAATACTGGAGTGGGTTGCTGTTCCCTTCTCTGGGATCTTCCTGATCCAGGAATCAAACCTGCATCTCCCACACTAAAGTCAGATTCTTCACCACTGAGCCACCAGGGAGTCACTAGAACTCTTCTCAGAGAACATCTAAGTGAAAATGATTATCATCATTGGTTTAACCATATAAATTTAACCACAATGAGAACTCAACTGGTGTGACTGTACTTCTCTGTTACTACTGGACTACTCATATTTGGAGTAGTCCAATAGTCGTCCATGCCGGTCACTGCACTAAGTACTCTATAAACCATATTTCCTATAAGAGAAGAGCTTAATTTCTGGTTTACCAGCAGCTATGTGATGTTGCCAGATGTTTCTTGAATATTATATTGTTGTTTGTGTAGTGAAAAGTACAGTCTAGTGCCAGGCCTTGCTTACTCATTGGTGTACCCCATGAGGCTGTAGGTACTTGAAGGAAGGGAACTGTATCCTCATCTTTAAGCAGAGTTCTTACTTTTTTACACACTCCAAAAGGAATACAGTTACAGCTGAAATTTAAACCTATTGGTTAAATGAATCAATGCACTTGTGGTTTATAAAATCTGGAGGGAAAAATTAATTTTGTCTAATAACAGATCAGTCCCTGTATGGCAGAAACCAATAAAACATTGTAAAGCAATTTTCCACCAATTAAAAAATTTTTTTAAGTAAAAGGAAAAAAGCCCAGATCGGCCAACAGAGCTAATGTAGCAATTATAAATTTGTTGACATTAAAATCAATGGCAATTTTTAGAACCTGAACTGTAATCTTTTGTTTTACCTAAATCATTTTCAAAGTATCTCATTTTTTATATACCTGGACATTTGTTATTTGAAATCATTATTTTGGTGTGAATTTTTACTTATCAAATGAACCAGTCAAAGAAAAAAGAGAAAAGAAGGCACAAGCACATACAGCTTAACTGTCGAGTTTATTGGTGTGTTTGTTTTTTTTTTTCAAACATCTTTGAAATACAATTCACATACCTACAAGGCACTCATTTAAAGCATACAATTTGATATCTTTTAAGAATACTGTAGACTTTTAAAAGAAGAAAGATTTAATGTTTTTGTACAATACTTTAAAGTGTGAGTGCCAGAGAAAGAGGTATGCTTTTTAGAAGGGGGCGGGGGGGGGGAATCCTGATATTCAGAGCTATTAGATAAAATTTTCTTGAGGAAGGATTTGAAGCCCTGAAAATCTAGGAAATGTAAATCCAACATGTGCTAAACATAAGACTGTAACGATTTTTCTTGGAATGAATAAATGTGAGTTCTTTGCCTCTTTAATTTCCATGAATCAAGGGCATGTATAACTATTTTTCAGCCTTACCTCATGAAAGCTTTGAGCTTTCCCTTCATGTTAAAATATATTATTTAACATTTGAGTGTGTCAACACTACATTAGGCACTTTAAAAGAACAGAATTAGCCATGCTTCCTACTCAGGGGACTTGTCTACTAAGTATCAGACTAAAGCAAAATGCTATAGTATTCCCTCACATCAAGCAATCCACAGAGTGATATTTTCCCTTATTTCTTCCATAAAATCAATGAGATTTTTCTCTTTTTAGACAAACTCAAAGGAACACCCTTTGATTTAACTATACCTTTAGAAGTTCTGTTTGGGCACATTCCACAGCCTATTCTTTTATCATGGGACGGCATCTGTGATTAGACCTAAAATTGGACCTATGAGATGTGTTTTTTGTCACAAGGCAAAAGGAGACTCCATTTTTACAAACTCTGCCATCACCCACATTATAGAAGGTGGGACATTTAAACAAACAAGAGAGCGTATTTATCTCATGCACCTTCATAGTGTGCTCTAAATAAATGAGGCTGATAGTACAGTGTGGTGAGAAAGCCTGAACAAAATAAATATAAGGTGCTTCAGTCTGGGCATGCTTTTTCAGTGTAATAACTAGAAGTAAAAATTCTAATTATGCAGTAGTGTAGGACACTGTGTGGGTGTTAGATGTATAAAACAAGTACAAAGCACAAAATCTTAATGTTATCAAGCTATTAAAAAATATTATTGATGAACCTATTTGCAAGGCAGGAATAAAGACGCAGACATAGAGAACAGATTTTGGACACACTGGGGGAAGGAGAGGGTGGGATGAATTGGGGGTAGCACTGAAACATATACATTACCATATGTAAAATAGATAGCTAATGGGAAGCTGCTATGTAACACAGGGAGCTCAATGGTATTCTGTGACAATCTACAAGGGTTGGGGGGAGGTTCAAGGCGGAGGGGGAAAAAGTATACTTAGGACTGATTCCCATTGTCGTATGGCATTAGCCAACACAAAATTGTAAAGCAATTATCCTCCAATTAAAAATAATGTGTAAGAAAAGTATATATTAAAGTGTCCATTTTCAATCTAATGACTTGTTTAGTCATTTGAATTACTGCTTTACTTCATTTACAGTTTGACTAGTCTCCTTAAACTTTTGGGTCTGCTAGATTAACTCTGCTTGTATAAATATATTGTAGTCAACCAGATTAATTAGTCAACTTAGCTCAGTATTTCTTCCACTATATTTAGAACCTGAAAAGTTCATAATGTTCAAATTAATAATTCAGCATTGGTTCCTAGTCTGAAGGCTTTTTAAAAACTAAATTTAATAGTGGCAAGAGTTACAAATTCAGAAATATTATAATGAAGTAAGCAGATGTACATTTTGAAACAGTGCCTCAATAGATATTAAAATGTCCTGAATAAATTCTTACTACAGTTGGATGTAGTGATAGAAATTCTGGAAAGAAATAATGAAAGAAGACAATGGTAAAAATACAGTGCTTTCTAAAAGACTGCAAACCAAGTTAATTTTTTTAAAAATATTTGCAATATTCTCTGTGTTTCTCAGAGGTTTGGGGTGAAGTACTAGAGAACTCATCTTGCTAACATTAATTATAAATGGCACTATCAGTATGCTGGTTCACAGATGCATCTGGGCAAGTCTGGCCCAGATGTTTCCTTCAGAGTGCCCAGTGAGTTCGCAGCGGTATCTCATGGACAAACAGGTCTCATCTTAACATATCAGGCCTTGAAACTGAGTCTCTGGATTCTTTCTACCAGAATGTAGTGCGTTCTCAGAACAAATACTCGTGAAATTAGATAATTTCATTTTGCAAACAATCTGGAAAAGATTTGGAGAATGACGACGAGGGGGAGAGAAGGGGGATGGTGAGAGGTTTTCTAGCATGGATTTTGAGTTTGGCTTTGAGATGTTTAGAATTTAAATAATCAAAAGGTAATCATATTACCTAACTTTCGATAGAATATGTAAACTAATTTTAAATTTCCAGTACCTACCCTTCCTGCTAAAACTATGAGTCTCCCTAATGGACAGAATGTATAATGAAAAGTTAAATAACATGACTCCACCACTAATTCTTGCAAATTATCTGTAGCTGAAGATTGTTATATAATCACCTTATGTTCATAAACCAGTGGCAAAATGTCACTGGCAAAGCTGTAAGCATAGCTATGGAAAGATGGACACACCAATTAAAATTTTCAGAATTAGAGTTAGCTAAATTGTTCAGATTTTCTTCCAAATACTATGAGGAGAAACTCATGAAAGAATGCAACTCTGGAAGCTTTTCCTACTTCATAATTATTCAAATAAAGCAAAAAGAAACTCCTCGAGTTCTAGTATTTAAATAATTCATATACTTTCATTAAAAAAAAGTGTCAACTCACTTGTCCAAGGTTTCCTGGGGCATCAAAATATAAGGATAAACAGCAATGTGACTCCTTATAATTCTCCTTTGTAATCTGACTACTAGATGGAACTCTCAATATATTTCCTCAAGGTGAAAAACAGGTGAAATAGAAAGTGGTTATAAAAAAAAAAAAGAGTAAGTAAGCAGAAGTGATGCATGTTTTGCAATCTGATGGCTTAAAAAATATTTTAAAGATCATGTAAATCTTTGACACTGGTTTCTTCATTTGAAAATAAAAAACATCACCTCCTAGATATTTAATAGAAAGTTATCTGTATGTTTTAAATATTGAAAGGTAATAGCTGCATATATATACTATACCGTGAGTAGAGTAACTTGGAGTTAAGCATTTTTAGCAATTTGAAAAATAAGTCAAATAATCAAATGTAACTGAATCTACCAATGTCTTCAGGTAAACTCAGAAGACTAGACCAACAGTTTTTCTGCCCAAAGGATATTCTCTACTGAGATTCTCATAGAATGCTGGAATGCTTTAAAGTATGGTTCTATCAGAAAGAGTGTGTATAAATACCAATGTGTGTAGGTGCAGACATTTTTATGAGCAGAATTCTAGAATGATCACCTTGTCACCAGGATCAAATAGAAGCTTGCTCACCAGCTACTTCTATAGGAATGAAATTGAGATGATTTTTAGGGCCCCAATGAAGCCAAAGTAATTTTAGATTGAACACTTTGTTTTACCAAAGGGGGGAAAATGTATGCACTTCTCTATTCATGATGTGTGTGTGGGTGGTATAGTTTTGCGAACTTAAGGAGAGTGGTGCTTGCTATAACCTAGGCAGTGAGGGAAAGCATTTAAAAATACTGTCAACGATTCTGGCAGGAAAGACTGTATAAATATACTATAGACTCAAACATAAGTGAGCTGGTTAAAAAAAGAAAAGAAACTGCAAATGAAAACTTCAAAACTTCTACCCCCACGATGAAATAAATTATATAAAGGAGGAAGTTATCAAGGGCTTTCATACTCACCATCGACCTAATCTCAAAAGCTCAGTTCTTAGAGAATTTTCTTTTCAAATCTGAGGATTCCGTATTCAGCCAATATAATTGGTAGGATAGTCTTAGCATATTTTGTGAAATCATTTATAAGGCTACCAAATGTCTTGGGAACTTTTTCCTCTAATCACTCCTGAATCCATCCAAATTGGTTTTAAATTATTCCATTCGTAATGGTAAATTTTTATTACAAACATGTTTTTTTTTTACTCCAATTTAAACACAGATATGTCAGTTTGAAGTTGAAATAATTAGATCTTACATGATTTTTCATGCAGCACATTATTGTATTATATCAAAAATCCTATCCCATCATGGAAAAGATGTGGAAGGTTTCTATAAATTCCAAGTTAATTATATCATTAAATGGCTTATACCATACATGTAGGTATGCAAATATTTTCCAACACAAACACATAAATATACAAAATCATGACTAATACCCCACAGAATCCTTTTTAAAGTGTTTCTTTTCTTTTTAAAATCTTTACATGAATAATACCCAGCATCATGGACCTTGAACACTGATGATTCTGGCTAACGCTTTTATCCTTTGCTTGAAATTACAGGATCAGTCTAGCCAGAATTTATGAGAACCAGACCCTAGACCTCACATAGCTCACATATTAGACCATTAGGCATCTAACTACCTCTGAACAATTTCAATGCATTATCTTGCCTTTTCCCTGGGGCACAAACTTCACTCGTCCATACTTTTAATATATTTTGTCTGCATGAAGCAGATCGAGTTATTACATGCCAGCAGATCACGACTTACAGAAATTTCATTGCTTCACAACGACGCAGTGAACGTCCCTGTTCTCCACCCTGATGTGGAGCCGTAGGGGAATGGTCACTGCAGCAAACGTCTGTAAATTATCTGGTGGTTTGCGTAAAGCCTATTGGATATTTTTACTTAAACACTTTAAACATTTCCATACATTCCCACTCATAGACACTTAACCAAAGAAGCCCACATCCATGTATATTTTTAAAAAATTATATGCCACTTCAAATGGACTACTAAAATGCTTTTAGATAAAAGAAAACCACCTAACTTTTACTTTCCCCAGTAGGGTTTTTATATTCCTGATTAACCATCTCTTGCTTGTATTTGTGTTTTGATTTGTAGATTTCTAAGTCTTCCAAGCCAAGAGTTTATTTGCTCCTCAGAAATTTAGTAATCCAGAATTAAAACTTAATTGATCTTTGAACTCTCTTAAACCTTTTACTTGGATTGTAAAACCATTACGTTCTTTTCTTTCATTCGTTTTTTTCTCCCCCCAGCAAGGCTGAACAGGAACCAAGGGTGATCTTATCCCATCCCTAGAGACTGTTCATCAGCTAGCTCAGTTTACGGCTACAAAAAAAAAAAAAAAAATTGGCAGCAAATAGTACTTAGAAGTGTTGTTATTTTATCATTTTATCGTATGGGGACTATCATTACTTTAGCAGTGTGAACAAACAATAGGCATATTTCTCCTTAGACATGATGCCTTTGTGTTTGTTATTTTTCGTTATCCATCCTGAAGTTAGATTTCTGGGCTAGTTAACCAATTCCTCTAGTCTGTTTTATATATACATATTTATATTTATATATTATATATATATACATATATATATATTTAAAATCCTGGTTAACAATTATGCTGCTTGACTTGTCCTAATAAAATACTTGGGAAAGGAAGACCAAGCTACTGTTATCTAAAACAATTTTCTCATTTAGTTCCAAACTAAAACAAACAGCAAGGAAAGGTCATTAGTCTCACAGACTAAAATTGTTTTGATGAAGGCCAGCTTTCCATTCTGTTGACAAGCGTCTCAATTCTTTTCAACAGCTCTGGGTGTCCACACTGGAAGAATGCAGAGCAGTCATCGGCCTTGGGGAACCAATGGCTCTTGGTGACAATTTGCAGAACTACTAGTGATCAAACTATCGCCGCCCCCCCCCCCCCCACCTTCCGGTTTTTTCCGAGGTTAGGATAATTAATAATATACATGAGCTCTCTGAGACATAGTGAAGGACAGGGAAGCCTGGCGAATTGTTGTCCACAGGGTCATAAAGACTTGGACACAACTAAGCCACTGAACAACGACAACGAGCTCTTAGAGTTAGGTTTGAATGTAAATGCTCCTTGAGGTCTGTGGTTAAAACCATTTAGCAATAGTGGGTTCTCAAGCAGAATTATGTGTTTCTTCAGGGTGAAGTCAGGGAATCTGTGAAACTTTACCAAGACTTCCTCCCAGAAGGCGGAGGACACTGTTTCGTTCTTACAAGCATGTCAGGGGATGTGCCTGCCGCAAAGTGGAAGCTCGAGGGAAGAGGCACAGAGCAGACGTAAAGACAGTGAAAACTCTGCTCATGACCCAACTTTCACAGTGGCGTGGGCGTTGAGAGCTGACTGGGTTTGTGATTAATGGCCGAGACCTCTCAGCTGCATGATTTCATCCCATTGTCTTCCTTGCTAAAAATAAGAATCACCATTTCTCCACCCAGAAATGGGAGTAATCCTATTTGTCACATCTTTGCATTCAGGCCTCCTTTTATTATTTACTCTCAGAGATTTTTCCTGAAGTGCTCTAACCTTTCTGAAACTGGACAGCCAGACGTCTGAATCACTGAAAGAGAAGTCCTCCAGGCTCGGGAAGGGTAAATTCAAATAGCCTCTGGAAAGTTCGGGATAAGAAGTGCTGTATAGAGACAGCCTGGGGATTTAGAAGTTGGGGAATTTAGGTTCTATTTTTGAGCTATGCCTTGAGCATGTTGCTCTCTTTACAAAAAGTGCCAGATGTGAGAGGAAAGACTGCTTACTTGGTAGAGTGCTTGAAGAATTCTTCGTCGGTGAAGCTAATTAAAGCTAAGAATAAAACTCAGCTATTGGTTCTTTGAAAACACTGTAAAACAAACACATGGGGCTAAAAGCTCTTTATCCTTTTAAGGTTAATTTTTATTGTCTGCCCGAGCACTGAATTATATTCAACTTTTTTTTTTTTTTTTTTGAGGCAGAAAGAGCAATTTGCTGTGTGTTCATTTTGAGTTAGGAAAAGTACAGGAAACCCAGATATCACAGTATTGAAAGAGCCCATGGGTAACATTCAGTCCAGTGCCTCAGCCAATTGTTGATTCCTCCCGAATGCCTGTGCCAAGGAACAAACACACCCAGCTTGAGCAGGTAGAGGAGGGAGTGAGCTAACACCCCCACAGGCAGCTCCTTCTACATTCTGATAACCGGTGTTTGGAAAGCGCTGACTGAAGTCAAACTGAAATTCACAGCCCTGCCCCTTCAGTGATCCCTGCCCTGTCCTTGGTCATGTCACAGAGCAAGCCTAGTTACTATCCTGCCCAGGATGAGCCTTACAACACTTGCGGCTGTACTGTCCCCCTAACTGTTCTATTCTCCAATTTCAGCATGCCCTGTGACTCCTCAGACTCTTTAGGCTTCTGAGGCAGGTCACCACACTGGCTAATTTCATCACCAAAGGCTCCAGGTTGTCCGTGTCCCCCTCAAAGGATGGAGCCTTTGGAGATGGTACCATTCTCCAAAGTCAATCTGATCAGTGTAGATTACACTCTATAACTTCTAACATTCTGGATATTTTGTTGTAGTAATACAGGCTTTTTTTTTTTTTTTTTTCTTTTTAGCCAAATCATATTGTGCTTACTGTTAGCTTAAAATCTGTCACACAGCTCCTGTCTTATGTTTACGTAAGTGAATTTTTGTGCTCAAGCATTCTTTACATGTATGTTCCTTATAATACTGTCTTGTTAGAGTTGGCTCATTGTTTCAACAGATCCAAAACTCCTTTTGGCAGTAGGAAATAAGCTGAGTAATTCCTACTCTGCGGGAAGCACACTGCTCTGAGGGCCTCCACATCGTACCAACGTGATTCATCTGCACATGAAGTAGGGATTCTTCTTCTAATTTTGCTGATAAAACTAAGGCTGAAAGGTTAAGTGAATTCCTGATGGTCACACCCCTAGTATGTGGTGAAACCAAAGTTCAAACCTTAGCAATCGAACTCTATACAGATTGTTCTTTCCATTTGCTATACTACTTCTTAGAATTTCTTTGCATTCTGTTCCTGCCATTTGACATTCTGGCTCCCTCTTCATCCACTACAAACAGAAAGAGTCATCAATGCCCTCAGTCAATTCATTATTTTTTAAAAACAATTGCACATAACTGGGCTGAAGACAAAAAGCCACTGGAGTTTGGGTGCCAGAAATCTACTGGTGCTGACCTTCTTAACAAAGCCAGCTGACCAAACTCTTATCAGCCTGTGATTTGTCATCATGTTCACAGGACCATATTGATTATTTAGTACATATCAGGTATCAGAGTATCGGGTACGTGCCAGGATCTGTGTCGGGTACTGGGCATATAGAGATGAAAGAGATGGGCATCATGACAACTCTGTCAGAGGCAAAGATAGGTCTGCTTTCATTCATTCATTCTGGTTTAATTCAGTAAACCTGTGCTGACTCTGAGTGATCAATGGCTTTGTCTCCTAATGTAGGGAAAATGTCACAGTGACACTTAGTTTACTTGCCTGGGGGAAGAAAGTTAGTGTTGAGCCCAGCAAAATGAGCAAAGCAAAGGGCACCCAGAAAAATTTCACCAAGTAAGGATGCTGCTGCTCGAGAACTGCAGGTCCTAGCCTATGGTAAGCCACTTGGTAACTCCTGAGAGTTTTCATTTTTAAGAGAATGGGACCAAAGTTTTCATTCATCCAGCCGGTCATGTGACAGATATTCCCCTTCCCTCACAATCAATAATTTACAAGAAATACACTTCCCAAGTCAAATAAATGCAGAATTCATTCAGGAAATATTCAGAATAAAGCCATCATGGTGAAATTTGAGAAATAACTGTGGATACTAATTTAACTTCCATTAACTGAACAACTACTATGTACTTAGCATTGTATTGAGCACTTTCAGTCCTCATTGTAACCCTACTGGGAACTCTGTTTTACAAATGAAAAATGGAGGCTTGGAGACATTGTATCTTGCAGCTGGTACATCAGAGTCATCAGACCCAGGACTGTCTAACTGTAAAAGCAGTGTCCTTCCCATCTCCCACTTGAAAATAAAATGAACCCTTGGCTTTTTGTCTTGAAGTGCTGTGTATTCCAGCCAGGAAATACCTTCAATGTCAGGAGAAAACAAAAAGGAGGGAGTTTGGTGTGGTACCTAAGGCCATTACCTCATTATCATGGCCAATGACTTCTTCATGCCTCAGTATCTCAATTGGCTGAACCTGATTAACAGGACCCACCTGGAGTTCCTACAGCAAGATCTTGACAATGATTACACTGGGACACTTGGAGAAACAGAACTTTAGGGCTACCTCATCCACTACCTGCTTGATAATATTTCAACTAAATTAAATATAAAATCTTTAGATCCTAATCATGACCAAAGGCTCCTTACTGCAATAATACAAACTCGTCAACCTCTACCTCTACACAGAAACTTATCCACCCTCCAGCCTTCAATGGCTAAGAGCGGTGAAGAAGTTGTCCTTGAGGTTTTGGCACTCAGCGCTAATAGTTCCCCCCACATTATAGGCACCAAGAACTGGCCAACTTTCCATGTCTTTCAAGGAACAAATCCCCTCCCTACCCCTTCGAACCTCCCGCTTGAAGATGATCTCACTATTTGCACTAGAAAACGAAAACCACCTAATACAAGCTTCCTTTTTCTCCTCTTCACATCACTAGTTGTACCTATGCTCAGCCCGTCTTAGAAAGAGCCACTCGTCCACACTGCCAATGCTAACCTTTCCATGTGTGCCTTGGATTTCCTTGCTTCTTCCCTACTCAGTTGCTTTTTCCATTAGCTTGCTTCCCTCCTCCCCAAAACCTCCCCATCCCTTGAACTTCCAATCTCCTCACTTCTACCAGATCCTTTTCCTTTGCTTACAAATATGTTTGAGCATACCCGCTCCTTAAAAAAAGGAAAAAAAAATCTGTTTTCAACTCTGCTGCTCATGCCCCAGCTAGCATCCTCTCTATTTTCAGTCTTGAAAGAAGAGCCCAGTTCCGGACCCCCCACTCGGTCCTTCCCTCCTTACAATCTGGCTTCTGCCCTTGTCACTCCACCGAGACTCAACAGACCCAAAGGTCACCAATGACTTCCTCATGGCCAAATTCAATGGTGTTTGCTCCTTTGTGCCCCTCAACCTCTCAGATCTAACTCTGTTGATTCCGCATTTCTTTTTCATAAATATTTATTTGGCAGCTACCTTATGCCAACCACAGGGAGGCATTGAGGGCTCAGACTTGGGATGATCTTTCAAGATTCTGTATTTTCCTGCTTCTTCTCTTAGTTCTCCTGTATCTTCCTGCTACTACTGCTAAGTCACTTCAGTCGTGTCCGACTCTGTGCAACCCCATAGACGGCAGCACACCAGGCTCCCCCATCCCTGGGATTCTCCAGGCAAGAACACTGGAGTGGGTTGCCATTTCCTTCTCCAATGCATGAAAGTGAAAAGTGAAAGTGAAGTCGCTCAGTCGTGTCCAACTTTTAGCGACCCCATGGACTGCAGCCCACCAGGCTCCTCTGTCCATGGGATTTTCCAGGGCAAGAGTACTGCAGTGGGGTGCCACTGCCTTCTCCCTGTATCTTCCTAAACCTCATTAATTCCTATCATTCCTAAACATATGCTTCCCTAAGGATCTATTCTGGGTGTTCTTCTCTGTATTCCTCAGTCACAATCTCACAACTTCAGCTTCTAAAGTCGATTCTAGATCGCTTCCTATTCCAGACCTTCAGTTCTGCATCTCCAATGCTTGATGGAAGTCTCTCAAACGTGATGATCATATACTGAATTCTTATTTTCACATTAACCTGCTCTTCCTTTGTTTCTTTTAGTGATTATAGGCATTTTCATTGAGTCAGGCTCCAAGTTTGCTCAGCATCTTGGATTTTTCTCCTCCTTTTCCTTGCTTACCATACCCAACTCACCAAAATCTGCAGATTCCTCCTCCAGACTATTTCTCCTATGTATCTCCTCATTTCCATTCCCGTCACTCTAATGTAGGAACGTGCTAACTTTTTTACTCAGATTAGGGTTTCCCAATATTTAGTCACTCACCTGAGATATTCAGGATTTGGGCAATATGGGCAGATCACAACACTATACTATTTAATATTTTCAATTTAACAGACCTACTTTTCTTTCCCTTTAGACTCCTCCATGGCAATAGTCTGTGAAAGCAGAGCTTTGCTGTGCAAGTTATATTTTTTCTTCCTTCCTTTTTTTTAAATAGATCTAAGCAATGATCATTAGGCGACTACTAAGTGAAAAGCTGATGGGGGACTTTATTATTTTTTTTAATTTAATTTCTCTTCTCTTTTTACCATTTGACCCCCTTTATGCATTTCTCCTGCTTCCCCAACACCTGCCTCTGAAAATTACCAATCTGTTCTCCAGATCTTTAAGCTTTCTTGTTTTGTTTTTAGGGCTTCCCTGATGGCTCAGACTATAAATAATCTGTCTTCAATGCAGGAGACATAGGTTCGATCCCTGGGTCAGGAAAATCTCGTGGAGAAGGGAATGGCTACTCACTCCAGCATTCTTGCCTTGAGAATTCCATCGACAGGGGAGCCTGGCAGGCTACTGTTGCTGGGATCTCAAAGAGCTGGACATGACTGAGCAGCTAAGACCAGCTTAGGTTCTGCATATAAGAGGGATGACAGAATACTTGTTTTCTTCTATCTGACTTGTTTCACTTAGCATAGTGCCCTTGAGATCCATCCACTTTGTTGTAAATGGCAATATTTCATTATTTTTTTGTGGCTGACTAGTATTCCATTTTGCATATACTACAATTACTTTATCCATTCAGCCATTGATGAACACTTGGGTTGCCTCTATATCTTGGCTATTTTAAATAATGCCAGCTTGGAGAGGGTGTGGAGAAAAGGGAACCCTCTTACACTGTCGGTGGGAATGCAAACTAGTACAGCCACTATGGAGAACAGTGTGGAGATTCCTTAAAAGACTGGAAATAAAACTGCCTTATGACCCAGCAATCCCACTGCTGGGCACACACACCAAGGAAACCAGAAATGAAAGAGACACGTGTACCCCAATGTTCATCGCAGCACTGTTTATAATAGCCAGGACATGGAAGCAACCTAGATGTCCATCAGCAGATGAATGGATAAGAAAGCTGTGGTATATATACACAATGGAGTATTACTCAGCCATTAAAAAGAATACATTTGAATCAGTTCTAATGAGGTGGATGAAACTGGAGCCTATTATACAGAGTGAAGTAAGCCAGAAAGAAAAACACCAATACAGTATACTAACGTATATATATGGAATTTAGAAAGATGGTAACAATAACCCTGTATGTGAGACAGCAAAAGAGACACAGATGTATAGATCAGTCTTTTGGACTCTGTGGGAGAGGGAGAGGGTGGGATGATTTGGGAGAATGGCATTGAAACATGTATAATATCATATATGAAACGAATCACCAGTCCAAGTTCGATGCATGATGCTGGATGCTTGGGGCTGGTGCACTGGGACGACCCAGAGGGATGGTAGGGGGAGGGAGGTGGGAGGGAGGTTCAGGATTGGGAACACGTGTACACCCGTGGCAGATTCATGTTGACGTATGGCAAAACCAATACAGTATTGTAAAGTAATTAGCTTCCAATTAAAATAAATAAATTTATATTTTTAAAAAATAATAAATAAATAATGCCAGCTTGAAAATACAGTGCATGTATCTTTTTGAGTTAGTGTTTTCATTTTCTTCAGATAAATATCCAGAAGTGAAACTGCTGAACCATATGGTAGTTCCACTCTTAATGTTTTGATGTACCTCCATACTATTTCTTTTAGTGGCTGCACAAATTTACACTCCCACCACTAGTGCACAAGGGTTTTCTTTTTTCCATATCCTTGCTAACACTTGCTATTTCTTGTCTTTTATAGTGGCCATTCTAACAAGTATGAGATGATATCTCACTGTGGTTTTAATTTGCATTTCCCTGATGTTTAATGATAAGTTATATGCTTCTAATTGAAGAAGGAAAAGGCAACCCACAACTAGTATTCTTTTTTTTTTTTTTTTTCATCCAGTATTCCTACGTGGAAAATCCCATGGACAAGAGGAGCCTGGTGGGCTACAGTCCCTGGGCTCATACGAGTTGGACATGACTTAGCAACTAAACAGCAACAACAACAGTACTTCTAATACACATTTAAGCGATTTTATTATTAAAGTACCTCTTTAAGCTATCTTATTATTAAAATGGTATATTTTAATAACATTTAAATTCAGCCTGCATACCACAAATCATACACTCTCCATACTTTGGGCAACTTTTATTTCAATTACAGAAGTCTTTTATTCCCATCCCCAGTTATTTTGGCATTTCAATCCATTTGATTCAGTTCCTCCAAACGAATTATTCCGAATTACAATGATTCCCTGTCAACTTCATTCTCCATCCAGTCAGGTCTAAAATCCTGAATCAGTGTTGTCTCCAGTCTGAAGGGACTTGCCTTCCCAGCATCATTTCCGGTTGCTGGGGCTGCCTTATCTCAGGCTTTGTGGGACCAATCCCTGCTGACCATTGCTGGCCTCACTTTCCCTGCACTGTGCCTGCTGCTCCCACTCCTCCACCCCCACCCATCACTGGCCTTCAAAGTTCCCCCTCCTTCTCCCCCCACGGCAGCCTCTTGGAAACATCCACTAATTCCCTCAGCTGGAAGTAATCTTTCCTTCCTCCAACCCCCATACTTTTCTCCTGACACCTTTACCCACACGTTTACCCACACCACACTTTTCTTTGGACACGTTCCGCTTTCTACTTTTAATTTTTGTTAGATATTCACGTTTTCTTTTCCCCACATGTATGTAAATTCCTTAGGCTCTACTTCTGATTCATCTTTGCATCCTCCTATCACTTAGTAAAGTATTTGCTCAGAGGAAAAAACAATACCACTAAATATGAGTCACGTAACATTTTGGTGTGAGTGAATTCTGATGAAAGTCATTTTTTCATCAAGTAGAATTTTTTCCCACCAATTCATCTGTGTTTTGGTGGCGGTGAGAAGGATTAGCAAAGATTGATTAAAGAGTTTCTTATGCATAGTGGTTTACCTTTGCCTATATAGACTGTCATGTACACAAGACAAATGAAAGGGATGTAATCAGTATCTAGAGCTGCAGAGGAAGAAGGGTATTTGGGGTGACAATTGGAGTTTTTATTAATTTTGTTTTGTTTTAAATAGACATATTTCTTAGAAAACAGTGATAGAAGTTTGTTTTTTTTTTTAATTAAATGCACTGGTGTTTTTTTCAGAGCCTTCCTCCCAGTATCTAAGTAATAAGACAATTGTCCAAAACCATGTCTCCTAGAGGGCTCATTCACTCCGGAAAGATGTTTCTTTGAATGGCTGACCACAGCTGGAGGAGAGCCCAGAGCTCCCTGGAGTTTAGCGTGACACCCCCAGAGGGAGCCCAGAGCAAACCGAGCTGCAGAGCCACCCAGGGAGCAGCAGTGCCCTCTGGTCATTCTGCCCTCTCAGCAGAGAACTTCCTTCCAGCTTCCAGTGAGCCCTTCGTGTTCTCATCTCACTGGGCCAGTGACTCTGTGTGACATTCCAAAAATCCTTCTCTGAAAGCCAAAAGCTTTGCAACTGAAACCCTCACTTCTGCTCAAATATACTACTAGCAATTCTTTCAGGACAGAAAAAACCCAGACCTTATGCTAAATTTACTTTAGAATTGTTAATAATTTTAGGCTTCACACATTTAAAATTCTTTTCTTTCAAATTTATGAGAGGTCTAAAATAAAGGTAGGAGTTCTATCACTGAGAGACCAAAACATCATTACACACTGGATTCCATAAAACTCCCACTGTAACCAATCTGTATTTCCCTCTTAACATCAATAAGCCCTTTTATATACTAAAAAGTAGTCCAGACTTTCAGAATCTTCTCCTCCTTTCGAATTCCTTTCTAGAATCTTGTTCCCCATGATAGAATGCAAGTGAGCAATTCTCAGATTGGCTGTGGATCTCCACAACCAGGGTCTGACTTTAACTGTTAGTCATACCTAACAGAAATAAATACCTAATAGAAAATTAGGTATTACCTAATAGAAATTCCTACTTACCATTCCAAAGCTAAAACTGGAGAAAAATACTTTTTACAAAACATACAAAGTGCTCTTTTCTCTATTCAGGAGAAGTGATTGCTTAGATCAATACTTTAGGGTAACTAAGGGCTCTCTATTCAAAGAACATGTGAACTTGAACATTCTCAGCTAATAAGTGCTGCCATCTTGAACACTGTGCTTATGATCAGAATTCCAACAATAAATCTCAGTTGCAATAGCCAACTACACAACTCTAAGCAGTCTACACAACTACACAGTCTGAGCAGGGTAGGGCCTCATTGCTCTAGGCACGATCAGACAATCCTACAGGAAAATGAAAATAATCTGCTCTGATGTCAGGAAACTTTATAGACTCATAGAATAATAGAGCTGGAAATGGCCTCAACTGTTCATTCCCTTGGACATGCTGGCACGTCCCAGATGGCCCACATGTGTCGTGTTGAGATACTTGCTCTTTACACGTGTCCACACCTCTGCCTCAAGGCCGAGGTGCCACTCTTGACACCACAGACTGAGAATACATGTGGAGATTCAAGAACAAGAATCAGACTCAGTCAGAAAAAGCTCAGCAAGGTCCTTACGTATCACTAAGATGGCGCCTTGATAGGCTCTGAGCAGCCAACCAAACCTTAGACTGCAGGAATATATCAGTTCAACATTATGAGGCAAAGTAAAGCACCACTGAAGCCACTGGTTGATTTTATTTGGTGTTCTTAGAAATTCCAAGTAAAGCATATGTCAAAATCAAGTGAAACATCTTATATCTAAAGCTCATTTTACTTGCCTTTTCAACACAATTAGTACCCAAGCACACTGTTAAAGAAGTTGCTGTGAACTAATGTAAGCCATCATCATGATTTTATCCAGCCACTCCTGGGTAAGTGGGCTTTAAGTTCCAAATGAAATATAAAGCTGATTGGAAAAGTCAAAGGACATTTTAAGGAGAAAGGGTGGAATGATAAAAGACGAATGTGAGAAAAGTGAATTGTGGGACTTCGACAGAGACTCAATCAACTTGACTGAAAATACAAATGGAACAAACCAGGACTCCAATGAATGCGATCCTCTAAGAAGCCTGAAGACTTCTAGTGTAATGGTAGCAAAACTTATTCCTGCTCCAAGGAAGGACTGTCATAATGCCCTTCGCCGATGGCTCAGTGGTAAAGGATCTGCCTGCCAGGGCTGGAGATGCAAGTTCGATCCCTGGGTCAGGAATATACCTTGGAGAAGGAAATGGCAACTCAATCCAGTATTTTTGCCTGGGAAATCCCATGGACAGAGGAGCCTGGTGGGCTACAGTCCATGGGGTCTCAAAAGGGTGGACACATCTTAGTGACTAAACAACAGCAGCAACAATAGTGTCCTCTTGCTGGTACTCCACCATTCCAGGCACTATTCACTAACTGCATTCTGCAAGTCAGTTCCATGTGACCCCTACCTAATACCACACAACTTTTGAAAATGAGTTCCTAATGCTAATGTGATCCCTTCAGGAGAGGAACTTCAAAGGTACGACAAGTTATTTCTATGTATATAAATGAATGAATCTATTATATATCTCTTGAAGAAAACAGAGGTTCTGCAAAGCATTTAAGAGATCCTTTGGGAGGTAAAGAGCTACATTATTTTTATTGTTATATAATTACTTATCATTTCCTTCCCTTGTTTTGATATTTTACATGAGTTTTAAAAAATAAACTTGCCTGGTCATATACATAGTTTATTCTTTACATTCTTATTTTGACCACTTTTGCCTTCATTTAATTTTTTCTGAACACTAACTTTTTTAACAGTGATTCAGCATCACTACTGATTTTCATAAGAAACAACCCAATTATGTTATTAAAATTTTCACAAAAACAAAGATACCTATAAATAAACCTAAGATTAAGCCATGGCCTGGCTGTCTCATTTACTCTCATGGACACGAAACATTTGAGCACTCTAATCATATAAATGAACTCAACTTTGTGCAAATGGATATAATTTTTATTATTAGAGAAACTTGAGATGTCAACTTATCCAACATTTTTAGGTGGGTAACCTTCTATCTTCTCCATCACAGCCCGATCTGTGGTTTATAAACCGTGTTAACTTTCAACTTATGCAAGAAACCAAGTGAAGTCACGCAGTCATGTCCGACTCTTCGCGACCCCATGGACTGTAGCCTGCCAGACTCCTCCGTCCATGGGATTTTCCAGGCAAGAATACTGGAGTGGGTTACCATTTCCTTCTCCAGGGGATCTTCCCGACCCAGGGATGGAACCTGGGTCTCCCGCACTGCAGGCAGGCTCTTTGCTGTCTGAGCCAGCAGGGAAGCCCTGTCTTCAGTTTATGCATATCTACCTCAAATTACCCCTTCCTTCATTACTCATCTTGTCCCTTTTCTCTATCACACAGATATTTGATAGGTATACATCTCTCTCAACCAAGTGCCAATGAGATTTTTTTTCCCTCAAAAATTCTCCCTTTTACAACTGCCACAGCTCATGAGAGACATAGCTTTGAGAAAAATCTCAAGTTCACTTCCTCATGGATAAGCCAATGGCCTTGGTTTGCTAAATGCCTGAATAACAGTAAAAACAAACTCTCACTGGGTAAAACTTGCTAAAGCCATTCTGTTGTAGCTCTGTAAAAACAAGTACTACTTCATGCACTCTTTCTAAACCAGACTATATCTTGAACATACTTTTTTAATTTTTGTAAGGAATAGGTTGGAGATTGCTAAGTATAAATGAAAAGACTAAATAATCTGTGTATCTTAAACTGACAGCTAAGATTTCAGGACTCTTTGCCACCTTTTACTGAACAAGTCCAGATAAATATATTTAATCTTTCTGGGCATTATTTGCTTGCTTCAGTGAAATTGGAGTAGTAATAGTGTAAGTGTCTGAAGGTAAGAAATGGAACCTTCTTCAGCTTTAAGAATGGGTCAATCTGTCTCAGGGCAATCCTATTTTCTTGCCTGTGTAATTCACTTCTTGCCCATGTGAAGAGGTTTGCTGGAGGTTCCTGGCAAACTTGGCTCTTTTGAGAGAGCCACAGGAAGCCACGTTCAACCAGGGTTTTGACTGAGACTATGTGGAATGCTGGCAGCCACCTTACTACTAGGAAGAAACCCAACCTGAGGGTGGACCCAACATGTGAATGGAAGAACAAAGAACTTCAGGGTCTCTGAGGACCCTGACTCCATATCTCTAAGCCCCTGACTCCATTTCCCCAAAGTCTACCACTTAACACAAGTTGGCACTCTCTCATTATTAAGCCAGTTCATAAAGTGGTCTTCTGTTATTTGCAGGCAAAAGCATTCTAACTCATGCAGCTTCCCAGAACCTTGTTATGAATAGACATACTTGGAAACCACTGGTTTAGAAAATTCCCTTTTTTCATTTCAACTCTTCAAAATCTCAATTTATTAAAAAAATCAAAAATTAATGTTCATAAACCTCTGCTGTGTTAATAAAGATGCAGTTTGTATTTGATAAATATCCTTGCTATTTCATAAGTGTGCTCACACCTACCATAATGCCATCTCTTGGAAATAGCATTGAAAACTACTTTTCAATGAAAAGTACTACTTGAAAACTACTTTTCATTACATAGCAAGCCTTAATGATTTTACAACCTAATCTTCATATAAGAAGTACATAGATGGACTGAGACATCTGCTATCAATAGCTATATCTTCTTCTAAATGTTAAACTGAATATAGAGAATTCAACAATAGAAAAGTATTCATCTATATGCTACCATTATCCTGATTACAGCAAGTCAATTTAAAGAATACGCAAAATAAGAACATTCCAATTTTTCCCCTATTTTATTTCTTGTTTTTATTACCAACTACATAAAGATTATATATAATCTCTAATAATGTAAAAAAATATATATATATATATTATATAAACTTTAGGACAATTATCTTTGGTTTTACAATTTCTACTGCTTTATACACTTGTAATAAAATCAACCCACTGCAAATTCAATAAACTAAATATTTTTAAATGCACTTCTACATATTTCTCACAAAAGTTCTGCATTCCCTCTTGCGGTTCACCAGTGACCTTTGACCCATTTCCATGGGTTTGTAAATGTATGTAGGTGAGTAAAAGCCAGGAAAATAAAACACAAAATGAAGTATGCCATTTGAATTCTTTCACAGAAGAGTCAGTTTCCTTTCTGAAAATTTATTCATTTAGGTATGCTTATTTCTATAATAAGTCATCTCCTCAATTTGCCTGTAATATTTTACGTACATGAAAAGTTGAGTGGGATCTTCAGTTAAAAACTTGCACTCACTTTAATATACTGTCAAAAATGATTTTTTAATACTTTAGAAAGTTTTTAGCTGCTAAAAGGCAAAAGTTTGCCATTTGCTAGAAAATTATCAAAACTATTGTAGCTTATTTGGAGCAGGCATTAAAGTTATTGATTTGGGAGAAAAAAAAGAAAGAACTAAAGCATTTTTAAGTGAAGCATCACATAAGTACAAGAATGCATTATAGGAACAAATGTAAGAAAAGACATTTTGTGCTGCACACGTTTAGGTAGAAAGGAAAATTCTCGGGCTGAAAATAAAGCAGAATGGAGCCTTAAACCAGTAAACATGTCCTCTACCTCTTAAATTATTACTTTTTTTTCCTATTGATTGAATTCCTTAAGATAACTCACGAATGTAGAACACCTGTGACCATAAAAATTAATTTAAAATGAAACGTCAACTTGAGCATAAACTCAACATAAATTTGGCCTCACCTTCACATTAATAAATTTAGAGTTCAGGTTTGTTTTGTTTTGGGTTGAAAATATTTATTTCATCAACAAACAATTCCAGAGTGCAAACATTTGTCCTGTTACGCTGAAGCCAATGTTTATTTTAGCACTGCTAGGATACCCAAGTGTTGTGTAAATGGGAAAATACTGGCTGGAGAAACATTTACACAAAAGATTGTGTCTATTAAGACAATAAAAGTGTTTTAAAATATATCCTTTGGGGTGGGTTTATGACAGTGAGAAATTACCCCTCAAATATATAAGAATATGCAGTTTGGGAAGAAAAAGTATTCCAGAAAGTTGCTTCCTAATCATTTTGATGCTTCACAAAGTTATCCTTGAAAAACTCAAAGATTTCCTCACTTTCCTTAGTTTTCTGTTGACAAGGGTCTGGAGAAAGAGAATAAAGGTGTAAAAAATAATGTTTTGGATATAGAAATATATACAAATGCATGCAGTCCTTATGTGTGTATACATATGCATAGATATAGTGTGCCTATGGGCACTGAAAAATAACTGCATCAGTTAAACTAAGCTAACATATGAAGCAGCTTCTCAATGAAAGCAGAATAAATGAATTACCTATTAGAAATGGGGATAAGGAGATGAACAAACTGCATTTGTAAGTCCTAAACCATGTTTTTCATGGCCTAGAAAATCCTGAAAAGCACTAATTTGAGGAGAATCTACAGTATTCTTGCCCGGAGAATCCCTTGGACAGAAGAGCCTGGGGGGCTATACTCCATAGCGTCTCACAAAGAGTTGGACAAAACTGAAGCGGCTTAGCACACACGCACACACACAATTGTTTAGATCAGTTGTTTAAAACAAACAAACAAAAAAAACTTTCCTAATTGAACAGGGGGATTTATGGTTGATCTGGCTTTATCTCTCACTCTGTCCAAACAAACACATCTCAACTTCCCTTTCTCTAGAAGAACAACAAATTCACAATATTAGGTGTATCCAAATGATTTAGGAAACCCAGGATAAACCTGATCTGAGTTCACAAATACTACCATTCCTATCATACCTTTCTCTGCCTACCTCTATTTATCTTTAGGTTTAGTCACTGGTCTGCAAATGAAACAAAACCACAGTCTACTGCTCTTTAAGAAGACATGTCAGGAAAATAGGTTTGTTGGATTGAAATGTTTCTGAAATGTCATCCAGTCTATAGACCATTCCCCAGATGAAAATGCCTATAAATAGCTGAACACATGAAAATTATGTATATATATTTGGAGGTGGTGGTATTTGCTGTACCACACAGATACTAATAATTAACTTACTAAATTTAGAGATGTCACTTTTAAAAGTTGTAATTGCTCATCGCTGTCTACAATGCGGGAGACCTGGGTTCGATCCCTGGGTTGGGAAGATCCCCTGGAGAAGGAAATGACAGTCCACTCCAGTACTATTGCCTGGAAAATCCCATGGACAGAGGAGCCAGGTAGGCTACAGTCCATGGGGTCGCAAAGAGTCAGACACGACTGAGCGACTTCACTTTCACTTTCACACATAATCCAGTCGTGCAAATCTCACAGATTTCCAGGTTTGTCACCACCAACAACCAATTTTGGATGCAGTTGAATTGTATTGGAGTTATTTGGGTATAAGTCCATCATTTGCAATTTTCCAGAGTAGTTCAACTATCCATGGGAGATACCAAATAAAAAAGAAAATTCTTTATTAAGATATAAATTTTTATGAATACAGAGTCCAAAAGAATTATTTTTCTTGATTAATGAAAGTATGTTACTGATACCATGATAGAGGTTGAAAAGAGTCCTGTTCGTTTTCAAGAACCGTATTTGACTTAAATTCTGTGAGCAATAGGAAAGAGGAATATGTGCAGGTCAGCATCTATCAGTGGTTTTACAGTCTATAGATCCCTATGTGAATAAAGATAGTTGTGGTTTGATTCATTGCCATGGGTTTATTAATACCAGGTTTCACCTTAGGTGATTGCTTACAAGCCTATTTAGCAGTTTTTATTCAAGGCAGATTAATACTCCTGACAGAGGGCTCTACTCACTGATGCAGTTTTGTGGCATCTACACAATTAACTTTCCTTCACTGCACATCAGTGGCATGTTAAGTTTTTCTTAACAACCTCTATGGATGCATATAATCTCATCACAATATATGAAGCATGTCCAATAAAAGGAACATTGATGGGTACTTTGGCTCGATATAGCAGCAAGATTTTATATAGGCTGAACCAAAGAAAGATGGAATTCGATCATTAAAATATGTCCCTGTTCCTCGGTCCTTTCCCAGTGGTATGGCCATGAAAGAAGCTACAGATTGCTTAAAAAAAAAAGTAAGATGTAAATAGAGAGCCACAATTTGTTTGCACAGAAAGCATGTTTACATTTTTATCACTAAATGAACCTTAGAATCTAGATCCTCTTCCTAGACCAGTTACAAAGTGCCCCACAGGTGACGTACGCTCACCAAAATGTCCCATGAATTTCTGTAGCAAAATGGTATGAACTTACTTTGCGTGGGTTTTACCTTCCCACAATTTACTTGTTTGTGTGTGTCCATGTACACACACGTCTGTGCACCTATATGCTGTCTGTTCCACATGTATTTGTATGTCAATATGCTGCACAAGTTATTATCATGTGGCTATTTCTATCAGTACGCTAACTAAAAATTGCCCTGGTGTACACAAATTCAATTACACTTAACTCTTTGTTAAGTTACATTCAACTTTGTTAAATTGCATTAAACTACCTGTTAAGGCTATTTTAAAGTAATTTATTTACAAACCTTATTTGGACTTGCAGACTAGTGATGACATTTTTCAGACAGACATGAAAGTTTAGAATGATCTTTCTTCAGCTTAACTTTCTGAACATTTCTGTGGTACATTACAGTGTATAAATCTTTTTCTTCTGTAAATGGGTATTTCAATCTCAATGACCCTAAAAACCTGGCAGTATTCACATTTTAAAAGGCATGAAATCACATAAACAGAAAAAAGAAGGCAGATTCTTTCTGGAGGAGGACGAGGACAGACAAGACATAGGCCAAAATGTTCATGATGCTTCACTAGGGCACTAGAGCTGTGGATGGGAGAATGAAAACTGGGCTGGAAGATTTTATGGAGTCCAGAAGAATTCTTCCACTCCCAAAACCAGATGGCATCTTACAGCAAACCTCAGCCAGAATGTGAGGATAAGGCTTGAAGAAATGAGGGTGAAAGAATCTAGCTTCTGAGGAAGAAAGATTAGCAGGAGAGAGGAGAGTAATAAAGATAACTTTAGGAGGAACTCAAATAGCTTGATGAGTTCAGAACTTTGGCCACCAAACAGAAATAACAAGAACGACCATTCCTTACCACAATTTATGTGTTAGGAGAGAAACAAGTATCTCCTTTTCACAGATGAGTTCAGAGAAGTGAACTCATTAGCCTATTTAACCTGGCTAATACAGGGTGGTTTAACTAGATTCTAATTTACCCTTCTTCCCAGTATAAACACATTGCCTTACAGTATATCCATTAACTTCACTTAGTGAAGATTTTTAGGGAGGAGAATATAGTAATGAACCCAGGGAAAACAAATTTTCCAGAGGTTGGGGTGTAAGGTGAAACTCCTTATGTCTTTGTGTGGTAGAGGTGGAGAGGCCCCTCCAGCAGGGCACCAAGAAGCCCGTTTGAGGATGATGTGGATCCATTTTGTCACATCGCTTCAAAAACCACTGTGATCTGCTTCAAAGAACTTTTTAAACCATACTGCTTTGATATAAGTGTAGTGTAGACCCAACTACAAGAGACAAAACCACAAGACCATTATCTGCACTTCAAAGCCAGCAGAAAAATATAAGTGCAGGTAATCTCTAAAATTGCCAGCCTAATTCTCAAATCCCAAACACTTCAAATCCTAAGTGTGGATGCAGCTCAATATCTGAGAAAAGAGCAAGAGATAATGTGTGTATGTGTGTGTGTGTGACATAATACCACGATGATTCAGCCACAAGTGGAAAGATAAGTTCTCTCCAAAACAGGGAAAACAAGTGACAACTGAGTATGAGACTTTGCCCAAAGAACAAGAGAGAACATCCAAGTAAGCGGAAACAGAAAGCTACAAATATCATTGTGTCGTCTTTCATCATTATCCTGAAACTAATGCATTTTCACTTGAACTCAATTCTGGAATTTTTATGATTTAGACCCAAGAGATTTCAAAGGCTGATGACAGCTCTCAAGCAGGTTTCCTGAACTATCCAATTGGAAACCCTCTTAAGTTTGGTAACATAGAGCCCAGCTTCAAGGAACTGGTTTCTTCAATGATGAACCTCCACCATCATTAGGTAACACCCAGCACCAGCCAGGAAAGGACCCTGGTGCAGTGGGGTGGGCAGAGGGGAGGGTGCATTTCTCAATGCCTTTAGGCATTGAGATTATCCCTTAAGCCTGCTTAGGTCTGGGACCCAAGGGGCTTTGGTTCCTCATCAGGATCACCAGTTTTAACCACAGACCTAAACAGATTGGGATAAAAGGAAACACAACTGATCCAAAACTCTGGTTCTTTTGAACCACAAAAGTACCTAATTCAGAAACTTTCAGGAAATAATTTCTTTTCTTTTCAAGAATGAGAATTTTACTTGCATCATGGCCAACCTGTTATTTGAACACAAGTCCACACTAAAGTAACTACTGTCAACATCTAGTGGAATGCTCTGCCAAGTATGAAGTCGGAGCAGCTTCCTAACACCAAAAAAAAAAAATCACATACCACGGGACTACCGAGATGAAGTAAGTGCAGCCCCAGCGGGCACAGATTTCTGCTTTATGTAAATCAGAGCCTGTCACGGCATGCATGATTCACTGCTCAGGGGGTACTCTCCTGTGACGAATGAGTCCCGCTTAATTTGGCAGTGATTATGCGGGTTGCTGGCCCTCTAAACCCCTTTGAACTTGTAATTGCTGCTGGTTTAAATAATGAACATTAAGGAGAGTTGGATTCGTAAAACTGTGGATAATTACATTTTTCTGTCCCCCCCCCCACCTTTGTTTTGATGCAAGGGTATATTCACACACACACACACACACACACACACACACACACACACACACACACACACTTCTAAGGCCACTGATCACTGTATCATGCCAGGCTGTGACAGAAATAAACTGCAGTCTTGTTCAAGGGTTGGTCAGAGAGGGCAGATGTGAGGTGGGGGAAGAGGAGGAAGTAGCAGGGGGAGCATCTGTGAGCTGTGCAGGAGGGAGAGCAGAAAGGCCTGGATGCTGTAGGAGAGGAGGAGCACTGGCCCTCATGAATATTCATAGCTAGTCACATCTGTAGCAGGCTTGCTTTCTACCTTTTTCTCCCCCTGTGCAGTGCAACATAGAACACTCGTGCAAACAAAAGGAGAGGATTTTGCAGCTTCATCAGGCTCCAGATTTGCTCATAGCAGTGAACTTTCTTTCTCTGTGCTCTTCCAATTTTACTCATGGATTTAAATTTGTTAAAGTATACAGCAGGAAATGCATATATCCTTTCCTTCTTCCATGAAAGAAAAGCACCCCAGCCCCACATTCAGGAGTTGCAAGCAATCTCAGTTACATAACACATGGATGAATCCAAGCCAGTCTTCCTTTCCTCCTTCTTTGCCCTACAATTGCTCAAATCCTCCAGTATCCTTTGATCCAGCAAAAGACTGATTTTGATTTTATTTGGAGAAAAATGAAATGTTATTGATAGGGGACAGGGGCCAAAGTTAGCCCAGTCACCGAGCTGCTACCCTCCCAGAAACAACAAAGAATGAATGATAAATTTAGCAGCCTCGTGTTCAGTTTTCAAACAACGCGACTGAGATTTATAGCTTCGCCACTCCCGAGGCAAACGAAGCTGCTCACAGAAAGCTATCTGTTTTTGATTTCACTCTTGTTTTCTCCAGTTTTTGTTCTTTTTTCTATTGGCAGTTTTTTTTTTTTAACTCTACATTTTCTTTTTCCTGGTGTGAGTCGAATATCAAAGGCCAGTGCTGGGTTGGTAAGCCTCCAGCTTGCAAAAGCCACTCAATGGGATGTTATTAGAACCTACGTCACAATATGGCAGACAGTGATTAATAACAACTGTATCAACGGTAGCAACTTAAAAAACAAAAAAATTGCTCCTCCAGCAGCTGAAAACAGGGTCAGTGAAGTAAAAAGAAGACACGTCTGTAAGAACCCAGGACCCAAAAATGTTCCTGGAGAGTACAGTATCCTCGGATTGTGTTTGACAGAAAGAAAAAAGAAATTCCTACTATTACACATATAATAGAAACTTTTACCTTTAACTAAGTCAGTTATACTTAAAACAGCTACACATTAATTTAAAATGAAGTCTGTGTACAACTTTGGAATCATTTTATTGATGTAATGGTGTCCCCCAAAATAACTGGCAGATGGATTTCCACCCCCTCAATGAAGCACTGAAACAAATTGCAGAATTGTCAAAATTTTATCGTGAAGGCACACACTCTATAAAAAGGTTGATTTTAAATGAATTGTAAATTTGCTTCATTGCACAATATTTTTCTAAAATTATAACCGGAAAGTATTCTCTGTTTAATTTTTTAGCATATCCTTTCACAAAACACATCTGTTGTGAAGTATTTCTAATTTGTGCTAACTGCTTTTTAACAAACACACAGTTGTCACTATGCCATCTGATGTTATTGGGGCAAAAAAGTGCCTTCTCCTTTATTCTCTTCATAATATCAATTTTGAGCTGTTTTCAATGGCGCAGACTAATAGATAATAATACAATTATCTGAACTCGGGTATAAGTGACACATAGGAGAATAAAGTAATGAATAGAAATGCAGTCGAACCAATCAAACAGAGCATGGTACAGGAGTCGGAGGTGGCCAAAACCAGAGAGAATTAACATATACAGAAAGCCTGCCAGACAAGATCTAATTATTAGGAAGGGAGTAAGCAGACTAAACCCTGGAGAAGGAAATGGCAATCCAGTCCAGTGTTCTTGCCTGAAAAATCCCATGGACAGAGGAGCCTGGCGGGCTATAGTCCGTGGGGTCGCAAGAGTCAGACACAACTGAAGCGACTCAGCACAGCACAAGCAGACTAAAAAGAAAAATACCACTAACTAGGTTACTTCACAAGGCTGGCCAGCCATAGAATGGATGAAGGTAAGATGTCCTCCTAACCCTAAAGAGTGAAAATGGAGATTGCCTAGTTACAGTCTAACATTATTCCCCATTTATTTTTATCCCACACCCATCTTACGTGTTTGTGGTCAGTTCTTTCTGGGGAAATGGGATTCTACAGGGTTGAGGACAGAGGTGAACCAACAACACTGAGAATTTTGAAATTATTTCACCTTCAAAATCATTATGAAAATTAAAAAAATATGTTTCCCCCTTAAAGGGCCAACATAATGATAAGAACTAACCTTCCCTAGTATTTAATGCAGACCATGTGGTAAATGCTCTGCCCATGCATTACCTTCTTTCTGAATCCTGACAATCCAAGGAGGAGGCAGTATTATCCCCATTTGACAAAGGAAGAAACTGAGGCTATTGAAAGGTTAAATAGCTTGTCCAAGGCAATTCAGCTAATAATAGACATTGAAGACTTACCCAACTTTCGATCTCTCTATGATCACTGAGTATTTTCTTTATATTTGGAGTAGAAAAATCTACATACTCAAAATATCTTGCAGGGTAATGTTCATGGACTCAGAGAGAGCAATGAAAAACAATTACTGGATCTAGCCTATATCTAAATGAATCAATGTTTTTTTTACTTCTTCACAGCATAGTGTCTTGTATATGCACTTTAGACAAGAGAAAAATGTGCTTATTTAGCCAATAAGACACATCACCTAATCAGTATTTTAGCCACATTGCTGTTGTTGTTCAGTACCTAAGTCGTGCTTGACTCTTTGTGACCCCCATGGACTGCAGCAAACCAGGCTTCTCTGTCTTTCACTATCTCCTGGAGTTTGCTCAGATTTGCGTCCATTGAGTCGCTGATGCTATCTAACCATTATTATTGTATGTGATTTCAATAAAACAGGCTTATAATCTAAATTTTTCAAAGTATTGTTGGTTTTTACAGAAAACATAAATAATAACTATATGTACAAAAAATCTTATTTCATTAATACAATCAAATTATGAGAATAACATTATACTTATGCAGACTAATTTTAGTCTGAATATAAAAGGCAATACATTATACAACTAGAATTTAGACTTCTTGAAATACCCCAGAATCCACAGGCTTTTCATCCATCCATCCATTAACCAATAAATCTATCCAAAAAGTTTCCTCACCATGTACCAGTACAACAGAAGAAATGTATGTCAAGATGGAAAGATGATTATAATTTGCTTTTAGATATTATTTAGATATTTAGATACCCCTCCACCAATGGCAGGGAGTAAGACACACATCTTACAGAACTTGAAATCATTCCACAATTCTTTCCTTAAAAACAGGTCAGAGAATGGAGAAGGAAGTCTGGGGTGCTGTGGCCCCATCTCCGATGGTTAGGCAGCTTCAAGATAATGACTATTCCAAGCATCACCCAGCAGGCCAGATCAGACACTTAGGATCCCACATTAACGGCAGGTTTACGCCAAGGGGACAATACCCAGACCACTCTCAGCTATAATTCATATCCTGGTGTAAGGGGTGAAGGAAGAAGAGAAAGACTAAATATTGAATACCAGTACTCAGTTTTGGGCACTGAGATAAACTATTTCACATAGTCTATTTCATCTGTTCCCCACTACCCAGACAATTCTACCCATTTTACAGATGAAGAACTTGGAGATGCTGAATAATTCGTCCAAAGAAGGGGCACTAGTAAGGGGCCTCTTGTGAGTCCACCCGAAATCCTGCCCACAAGTCTTGTCTGTGCTAAGACACTGGCCCTCCCTACTTCACTCCTGCATGCAGTGGAGGCAGAAGGACCCAAGAGCACCGGGTAAGTCACTGTCCTAACTTCACATCTACTTTGTCCACTGCCCGCTTCTCATTCATTGTGTCCCAGCTGTGTCAATGGAATACGCACTCAGATAGAGCACACAAATGATTTTACATGAATATTTGCGAGCAGTATTTTGTTACAGAATCATCACAAGTACCACTTATTCAGTTAAACTGGTCAGCATCCATGAACTTAAAGTAAAGGGCTTCTAGATGACTCATGGGGATAAAGTGAGCACCGCGTGGAGAAAAAAAACAGGGCGTTACAGAGTAGGGAGGGTGTATGTGTGCTGGGGAGGGGAGGTGGCTGCGCAGGGTGAGAGGCAGGACCCAACAACAGGTCCTGTCTTAGGTGCTTCCAGGCTCATTCCAATCGCTCACAGCAGGGATTTCAGACATAATCCAAACAGAAGTGACAAAACCTAAAACCACAGGAGCAAACACTGGCTTTCAAGTGCTGTGGGAACAGAGACATTTGTTTAAGTAACCACTGTTTTAAAATTGCATACATAGTAACACCAAAATAAACAGCTTGCGACGCTGTTTATTTTAAGATACACAATAGTAATGTAAAGTGTGGTGTGCCCCAGATCCGGGGAGCTGGAACATAATTTACAGTTGTAGAGAGCCCTAGGAGGACGCAACCACACGCCAGGACGGTCTACTTCCTGATTAGATAACAGTGAAGGTCAGAATGCACTGCTTTCTGTGTGGCAGAGAGCAAACAAGCCACCACAAAGACTCCGCTCCTCCTGCTCACTGTGAATTATGAATCGAGTCCTGGGGAGCGTGGGGTTTGCCAAGTCTCCGCTACAAAGCGCGTATTAATCACAGGTCCCCGGGAAGGGTCAGGAGCACACAGCCTGACCAGCCAGGGAGGGAACCTGCTCACAGACCTTGGTTCCCCTCCACCCAGGCCCCTCAGGCCCCCGTGCCTCCCCTCCCTGACCTAAACACTGAAGGAGAGAAAGCTGGGGGGTTGGCGGGCGGGGGGGATGGAAATCCTGAAAATACACAAGCTGGTTGGGTGCTGAAGCATATGTAAAAACCGAACTCTAAGGAAAAACAGCTAGATCAAACAAACCTTGAGGCTGATCAAAATAGGCACCCAGTCTGTGGTTTCCTTTAGCCGACTGAGCAGCCGTCCCCACACCTTCCTCGCTTGCTCTTTTCCTCCTCCGTCCAGGTGCTTCGGGGAAACATTGCAGGAATCACTGTTTTGGTTTCTCTACTTCAAGCTTTCTAAGCCAGGCCTGCCACCCCTCAAGGCACCTCTCCTGGCCATCTGGTCTTTTGTTTTGTCTCGCCACATCCTAAGTTAACCACCGGCTCCTTTGCCCTCGCCCTCACCTGCTGTGTCAGGGACTAAAAATAACTTTAATCTTTCCCACAAATGTAACTTCCATATCCTTGACTTTATACAACTTGGGTTTGTCCTGAAACACTGTTTCCCTAAAAACTCTCAGCCGTGGACTGAACTGTGTTCCCACAAAATTCATATGCCAAAGCCCTCACTGCCATTGTGATTGCATTTGAAGACTGGGATTTGAGGAGGTAATTTAGGTTAAATGAGGTCATAAGGGTGGGGTCCTAACCTCATAGGACTGGTGATCTTATAGGAATAGGAAGAACTCTCTCTCCACACAAAACTATGAAAGGCCATGTGAGGACGAAATAAGAAGGCAGCCATTTGCAACCCAAAGAGAGCTCTCACCAGACACCCATGCTGCCAGCATCCAATCTTGTGCTTCAAGGCTGCAGAACTGTGAGAAAATAAATTTCTGGTGTTTAAGCCCCCTCGTCTGTGGTATTAGTTTCGGCAGCCTGAACTAAGACACTCTCTCACAGAAGTCCCATTTTCCCTCCTTACCAGCCCCTCTGGAGTCTGGGAAGAGAGGCCAGACTGTTAACTTTTCCCTTTAGCGCTCTCAATCCCTGCTCTCAGCCCCCTGACCTGAGACTTTCTATCCACTGTTCTCATGGTGTTCACAGCCATCTGCCACCATGCCCCTCCTCTGCTGTGGGCAATGCTGCTCTAAGCCACCTCCACCTTCCCCAGTGGTTTCTGTAAACACTAGAATATTCCTCTTTCCCCCTGCCCCCACTTCTTGCTTCTACTTTTGAAGGTGTTAATATAATGACCGAGACTTTTCTAATACTTTGCCTCTCTTAATCCCAATGTCATCCATCTTTACTTTCCCAGTCCTAGATTCTGTCAAGCAGAGATGCTGCCTTTCCAAGACCACAGACTTGCAAATGTTCTTCCCCTGCTTCTCTGTTCTCCCTCTTAATCTTCATTTGGACTTGCAGCTTCTCAGTGGGCTTCCTATGTTCCCAATGTACAAGCACACTTTATTAGCCCTCTACCCAGCATGTCTCTTTATTAAAACAAAATTTATTGTCTTGTATTATAAACACAATACACATTTTATAGACAATTTAGACCATATGGATAAGGATAAAGAAAAAAGTAAAAAAGGTCAGCCAGATTTCACTACTCAAAGATAATCACTGTTCACATCTTTATTTGTTCTTCAAAGACTATGATCCCCAATTTTTTTTTCCAAAACTATAATCATATCATGCATATTGCCTTATCTGTTTTATTTCACCTGGAAAAATATTGAGAGATTTTTACATATCTCAAAATATTTTTGAGAATATAATTTTTAATGATTACATAATATTCTATAATATTTCATAATGGAATATTATGGACTCTTCAATGTTTTATTTTCACAATGTCTTTATACACAGTTCTCCTTAATTTTTGTATTATTTCTTATTACTTCTTTATCATAAACTTCTAAAAACTAAATTATTGGATCAAAGGATAAGAATAAAATTAGTAATACACATTACCAGTTTAAATCCAGAGAGAATAAGCCAATATTTATAGTCATTATTAAGTCAAATATTTCCTTCCACTCTGAAAAGTGCTAAACACTAATTTTTTTAAGACTTTTTAAAAATTTTATAGAAAAAAATAATATTTTCTTGCTGATTTAAAAACTGATTTGGTCCTAATTATTCTAATGCCTATTGGCCACCTGTATTTCTTCGTTTGTGAATAAACCTACTCATCTATGCCTTTTTATGTACTGCACTTTTTTTTCTTATTTATTTCTACACCATATCTATTAAGGACACTTTGTCTATTATACGATGTACATATTTTTGCCAGTTTAATGTTTGCCTTTATTTTGCGTTTTTTTCTTGACATTCAAAAGTTATTAATTTTTACTTTTGTTTAATTAAATAATTCACACTTTTCTTTATAATTTCTTTGCTTTTATGCTCTGTAAGAATTTCACTAAATAAAGGAAAGAAAAATAGTTAAATCTACTTTAAAGAATTCCTAAATGGGCAACTTATTTTGACGGAGAGTACTGATTATTTTTTCAATAACAGTTAAAGCATTAACCAAAAGTCATTTATTGAATTGTTCTTTTTTTCTCAACTGATTTAAAGTGACGCCCTTAAAATTAATAAATATCTCCATATGTTTGGATTAAACTGTGTACGCTTATTTTGTTCAAATGATCATTCTGCCTAGTGCGTTAGCCAGTGCAACACCTTGTAGCTTTATAATCTACTTTAATAACACTCAGCGTTATTAAATTTTTTAAATGACCTTCCTCATTTTTCTTTTCCAAAAATATTTTGACTTTCCTTGTTTCATTACTCAGATGAACCATAAAATCCTTTTTTTAGTCACGATCTAAGGAAAGAATATCTCGTAGGAATTTTGAATTATTAGTCATTTAGAGAATTCTCTAAGTAAAACCGTCCCTTTCGCTCATGCTGTGAATCCCAGCTTAGGTTTTTCCTACTGTCTCATTTTGCCCTCATGCTCCTGGGTTCCTGAGCTCTGCCTGGAAAACGCTGCACTGAGGTGGAGCAGGTCCACGCCAGCCTGTTTCTATTTGCTCGGAGGCCGCACTGCTCTCTCTTCCTAATTCTCTCTGGATCACACTTTTCACAATTCCTTCTCATCCAGTCAGAGAAGCTCTTTTCTGAACTCACTTAGCTTTCTTCCTGCACTTTATAAAATGTGTCTGTCTCCTATACCTGTGTTTCGACTCTACCTTCATTGGCTTCCTCTTCTGAAACCTTGGATTATCCATCGTCATTCTCTTCACACCCAACCCCCTTCCCCAACACCTACACCTCAGTACCTCTCCCTGGGATCCCCTCCCACCGCTGACTCAACACCCGACTCACCTGATTCACCTCTGCTGATAAACAGACAGCTCCACGCACTATCTACCCCCTGTTCCTCCTCTGTTCCCTTCCAATTTTGCCTGTTTACCCCTTAGTTGGTAGAATTCAAAGACAGACCATGACTCCCAAGTGCCAAACCCAAAGGCTTATTTTTAGTTAATATCATTGTCCTTGATCTTTCTACAGAATCTACTTCCTCTACTTTGAAACTCCTTTCTTCACATGATCTGATTATGCGCCTACACCAGTCTGACTTCTTTATCTTTGTTCATTACTTTCTCTCTTCCTCCTTTAAATGTAGTTTTTAAAAAAGATTCTATCCTCAAATCCCCCCCTGCACTTTTTTCCTCCCTTGTGTGACTGTGCTCTGTCACTCCAGTCGTGTCCGAGCCTTTGTGACCCTGAGGACTGTAGCTCATCAGGCTTAGTCCAGGAGATTCTCCAGGTAAGAATACTGGAGTGGGTTGCCATGCCCTCCTCCAGGGAATCTCCCCAACCCAGGGATCGAACCTATGTCTCCTGTGTCTCCTGCATTTCAAGTGGATTCTTTACTGCTGAGCCACCAAGGAATCCCCTCTTCCTCCCTTTAAACAGTGCCATGGTTTTGATGCAGTCCCATCATTTCTAACCCTCAAAGAGGTCCCCCATCCAGGTATCTGGCTTACCTCAGACCTTGCTATATCTTTCTAAACTCCCCTCACCTTCTCCCCTACATATTCTATGCTTCAGCCAAAGGATTCTGTCTTAAGAGCTATTGCATCCACAAATCTCTGAATGTGCAATCAAACATAGCCTGATTTTAGCACCCAGATTGAAACAATATTCAAAAAATAATAATCCCACTATTCTCTGGCTGCAATGAGATAATTCTGTCTCTCACAGGATTCTACCTCCTTAGAGTGGGCCTATGAAATTGTCATTTTAGAGATGTAAAACTACGCACCCTACCAGCTTGATCTAGATGAAAAGTGGCAAGATGGTGAACCCATTAATTCTCAGGATGAAAAGTTTATGAATAAAGAACGAGATGTCTAAACCTCCAAGGAGCTGGTCCCAAAGCTAACAACTCAAGTAGGAATAAGTTTATTGTGAAGTGTTTGCTGTCATCTTGTTCTTTCTCTTAAGTTTGAGTTTATGCCATTTCAAAAGTTACTTTGACTCATGGTGTCAGTAACATTGTGCTACAGTACAAATGGTGCATGAGATCTTTTGCCCTTTTCCTTGTATGTATCTTGCTAACTGTAGGATTCGATCCTCATTCCAAAACAGACTTAGGTTTTGAAATGAGTAGAGTATTATTCTTTGAAGAATGTTTCACCTGTTTCACCTGTTAGGATGGAGAAATTATTTCAGTGGGTTATATGAAAACATTCATGAAGAATATTTTCTACTTGCAGAGCATTCTGCTTTTTTCAAAGAGCTATTTCTAACTTCAGCTAACCCGCAAAACAAGATGAGAAAACCAGCACTCAGAAAATTAACTGACTTGCCCAAGATAACTCAGAGAGCAAAAGGTTGAGCTGAAAGGAGACGGCTGGCTAAGTAACTTCCAATTGTCCTGAAATCTACCACCTCTTGGTCTTCCCTGGTGGCTTAGATGGTAAAGAATCCTCCCATAGTGGGGGAGACCTGGCTTCTATCCCCAGGTTGGGAAGATCCCCTGGAGGAGGGCATGGCAACCCACTCCAGTATTCTTGCCTGGAGAATCCCCATAGACAGAGGGTCCTGGTGGGCTAAAGTCCATGGGGTCACAAAGAGTCAGACACGACTGAGTGACTAAGCACACACATTGGTATATTTATATAGTCTTCTAAACAGCAGGAATTTCTTTCTCCCTGACCTCAAATGTTTGTTTGTTTTTGTAGAACACAAAGAATTAACAGATCATCCTCACTATCTAAAGGCAAGAAAAACACTGATTTGGTGATGGATTCAAACATTTCCATTATCTGCTCCAATCATGCCCAACAATAAAATCAGGAGAATTCAGGAAACCAGCCTTTTTCTATTTAACAGATTATATGTATTTCAAATAAGCAAAGGGATATTTGGGGTAGACACTGACAAGAAAATGAATATAAGCATGTAAGAACCAAAGAGAACTAAATCACACTTTTCTTTAAACTTGCTCTAGGGGAAAAAAGTCCGAACTCTTTTGAAAGGATTCCCAGGCTAGTCCCAAGTTCAGTTCAGTTCAGTTCAGTCACTCAGTCATCTCCAACTCTTTGCGACCCCATGAATCACAGCACGCCAGGCCTCCCTGTCCATCACCAACTCCAGGAGTTCACCCAAATTCATGTCCATCGAGTCAGTGATGCCACCCAGCCATCTCATCCACTGTCGTCCCCTTCTCCTCCTGCCCTCAATCCCTCCCAGCATCAGAGTCTTTTCCAATGAGTCAACTCTTTGCATGAGGTAGCCAAAGTATTGGAGTTTCAGCTCCAGCATCAGTCCTTCCAATGAACACCCAGGACTGATCTCCTTTAGGATGGACTGGTTGAATCTCCTTGCAGTCCAAGGCACTGTCAGGAGTCTTCTCCAACACCACAGTTCAAAAGCATCAATTCTTTGGCATTCAGCTTTCTTCACAGTCCAACTCTCACATCCATACATGACCACTGGAAAAGCCATAGCCTTGACTAGACGGACCTTTGTTGGCAAAGTAATGTCTCTGCTTTTTAATATGCTGTCTAGTTGAGTTGAAGTCGCTCAGTTGTGTCTGACTCTTTGCGACCCCATGGACTGTAGCCTACCAGGCTTCTCCATCCATGGGATTCTCCAGGCAAGAATACTGGAGTGGGTTACCATTTCCTTCTCCAGGGGATCTTCCCGACCCAGGGATCAAACCCGACCCAGGTCTCCCGCATTGGAGGCAGATGCTTTAACCTCTGAGCCACCAGGGAAGCCCAATATGCTGTCTGCTGCTAAGTCGCTTCAGTCGTGTCCGACTCTGTGCGACGCCATAGACGGAAGCCCGCCAGGCTCCCCCATCCCTGGGATTCTCCAGGCAAGAACACTGGAGTGGGTTGCCATATGCTGTCTAGGTTGGTCAATATGCTGTCTAGGTTGGTCATAACTTTCTTTCCAAGGAGTAAGCGTCTTTTAATTTCATGGCTGCAATCACCATCTGCAGTGATTTTGGAGCCCAAACCTAGTACCAAAGGTCATTAAAAACTGATGCTTTTCCACATGGTCACATTTGATTATCTCTTAAGTAGTTCATAAGCAAACATAAAAGCTTCAGGATTAAGCAATAAGAGGGGTCTTCATCAAAGTGCTATCAAGTAATTGGTGGGATTTTTGCCACATGGATCTAAACTTATGGTTTCCTAGAAACTAATGCAAGAACTAAACTGAGCTTATAATTGACTAATAATGATCTCATATGGCCCATGCAGTCTTACCACTTTTTCTTTTAATTCACTGTGGGGCCAGATTGAAAACAAGTGTAACAACTCATGAGCTACCTGCAGGTATCCTGGAAACACTGAAATGGAACCTGTAACTCTTCACCATGGGGAAAAAATGAGGCTGCTTTAATAGAGAGTTCCAACATGTCACCAATCTACAGGGAATAATCCAGCATTCACTTCTTCTGTTTGATTAAAGCCGTCTTCTTTTTGAAAGACTAGTGCAGCACCAGCCCAGTACACTTGGGTTGTTTATTGTCGGCTTATGACAGGGTCACACCAGGTGTCCCAGGGTAAGAAATAAGCCATTTTACAACTGTCAGAAGACCAGAGTTGTAGGATCACCCTTTTCTAAATTATTAGTAATGGAATTACCAGATATTCCCAAGTCAGAATTAATTCTGGAATACTTGTGAATATAGAGGAATGATGCAAGAAGTAAATATGTCTCGAGAGTTATAATCTGATAAGTCAAGTATTACAATTAAGAGTAGCAACAAGGTTTGGCACTGGAATTAACAAGGGTAGATCTCCAGCCATTATCTGGCTGTGTGAGGCAAATCAGGTGCCAGTAAATTGAGGGGCAGGGTGGTTAAAGAGGGTTGATTAGTGGCTCATGTTAATTACCTATAATGCTCAGAATAATATTCTCTTTATTTCTTGTCATCACAGAATTCTACAATAATAATCGCTTGAGTTGTATTTTCTTTTTGTGGACAATCAAGACAGAGTCAACAGTATTCATGTTATCTATTACAACCAAGAAGTAAAAACTATAGTTTAAGAAAAATTATCTGCCATTATATTGTGACTTGACAACTTATCCACTATCAGATAAAAACAAATTAGTTCTGGCAGATTTGGGACTTGGCAGTTCAAAATATGAATAGCAAATGTAAAAGCATGAAAATGGCATTACTATTATGTTTTAAGAGGATAATACACCTTTAAAGGGTGCCAGTGATTACATACTGTAAACAACTGCTGCCAATCAATTTAGAAAGTGGCAGGCAGCATGTCAATATAACACGGCAAATTCCATTCAACCAACCTAATGCTTCCTACTCAAGTCACTACTTCTTAACGGGAGCAGTGGGGCTGGATATCATCTTTGCACTTCATAATCTGTTTCAAATTGCAAAAACAGACTACAGCACGGAGAACGCAGGGCATTTCCAGGAGTCCTCTGAAATCTGTGCAGTAACAGTCTCTAAAATCAAAATGAATCCTGAATGTTAAGGTCACTTTCTGACCCTATCCTGCAGCAAACTGAGTGCGCTCACAACCTAGTCAAACTGGACTTTAATTCCTAACTGCTCCACCTCTCCACAGAATACACTTGCAAACTGTGGTCATGTGGAATGAAGAAATGGAAATTTTCTCTATGATCTGAATGAATATTCACGGGTTTCACTAAACAGCATTTAATAGCACTCTATTCTTGGAGTTTTTAAATAGCTGAATATTCAGATATGCACATGCCTATTTTCTTTTATTCAAGGGTCCTCAATTCTCCATTTCCTTGAATTCTTTAAAGTATTTTTAAACAATTATACTTAAGAGTGATATTTTATGAAATTAGATGCTAAACTTTGAGCTAATCATTATTTTAGTTTCTTTTTGATGGTAATTTAATAAGCATTTCATTCTTCAATCTCTCTCAGTTACTTATTTTTTTTAAATGTGTCTGTCAGCTCATAACTCGTAACCTGGGACTTAATTTTCTAAGTGTATCTCAGCTGAGATAAATGGGATAGTCTGATATACTTTTTTTTTTTTATTATTGGAGTATATTGCTTTGCAATGTTGTGTTAGTTTCTGCTGTACAACACAAAGTGAATCAGCTACGAAACTGAAAGTGTTAATCACTCAGTCGTGTCTGACTCTTTGAGACCCTATGAGACCCACCAGGCTGCTCTATCCATGGAATTCTCAAGGCAAGAATACTGAAGTGGATTGCCATTCCCTTCTCCAAGGGGTCTTCCTGACCCAGGGATCAAACCTGGGTTTCCCGCATTGCAGACAGATTGTTTACCATCTAAGCCACCAGGGAATCAGCTATATGTATATATACATAGCCCCTCCCTCTTGCTGCTGCTGCGTCACTTCCGTTGTGTCCGACTCTGTGCAACCCCAGAGACAGCAGCCCACCAGGCTTCCCTGTCCCTGGGATTCTCCAGGCAAGAACACTGGAGTGGGTTGCCATTTCCTTCTCCAATGCATGAAAGTGAAAGTGAAGTCCCTCAGTCATGTCCGACTCTTAGCGACCCCATGGACTGCAGCTCCTCCATCCATGGGATTTTCCAGGCACGAGTACTGGAGTGGGGTGCCATTGCCTTCTCCGCCTCCCTCTTGAGCCTCCTGATAAACTTTGAAATGTCTTGACCAATTTTTGTGTTGAAGAAACTACACATCTCAGCACCCCATGAAAAGCCATTGCTGCTGCCACTATACTGGGGACTTTATCTCAAAGTTATTCATAATGTGGACAAAGGCTGCTGAATCCCAAACACATCAGGTTTTCACATGCAGAACCCCTCATAATCCAATTCTAAATACCAGACTGGGACTACAAGTAAAAGGTTATGACACAATCGCATGCGTTGTTTCTTTTCCCCTCAAGAGAGACAAAGTAAATTGAGTTGCAATTTCATTTCTTCTAGAGGAGTTTCTAGGATTCAACATAACATTAAATTTTTAGCCTGTCTCTTTAATTCGAGAAATTGTAAAAACGACGACAGATGGCACACAGAGCTGACTTATGTCCTCTATTCTTTACTGAAGAAGGGAGTGCATGGAAACTTTGATAAAGGCAGAAGCTACAGTATGCAGGTCACTATTAAAACCATCCAGTGACTCTTTGGACAGTTAAGGAGCAGAACATTCAGGCTTCCTTTTTTAGACATTCTTGAAAACCAACGCTAAGGTAGCTTGCCAGTGGCGATCACAGCCCTGATGTTCAGAACCCTCCTGTCCCAATAAGAACATGATGGATGTGCCATTAGATCTGAACCTCCGCAACCTCTGAAATTACCTCTCTTCCAACCCCAATCTCCCGCCCCCCACCCCTCAAAATCATTATGAAATAGGAAGAACACTCAAGCTTACAGTTAATTGGAAACATTGCAAGAGAAGAGGAATGCTTAGGACAGCATGTCCACGGGAAAATAAATCACCCAGTATTGTTATTTAATGCATTGTGACATCATTTCCTGAAATTAAACAGAGATGACACCAATTCAGACGATCTCCAGTATAAGGTTCCATTCAAATAATTCACAGATGTTTTCTCCCGGCAAGCAGGAAAACATTGCAAAGGCTGAGGCCATGGGCGGCCTCCCTCGGCTGCATGTTTGCGGGAGGCTCTTTCTGCTGGTGTTTTTCAGCTGTGTGTTCTGCACAGGCGTCTCCTCACAGGCATGTCTCAGCCCATGAGCCTCACTCATATTCTGTGCACATCTGTATCCCTGAACACGAGAAAGGCCATCTTTCACTGTGTAAGTAAGGCCAACACTTTCTATTTGGTATTACGTTAGCCGATAGCAATTAGTATTAAAGTAGATGGATCTCAGAATCATGAGGGCACTAATTTCCAAGTAGAAATAGCTAATGTCCCTGAAATACTGATTCAATTAACCATTCGAGGCCCTTAAAAAGACGTCTAACGATGGACATTATCCCAGTGTCTCCATGGATACGCCTGGTGGAAATGGACAAGTGGAGAAACTGGGGTGGAGAGGAAGGCAGCACCACATCTACCACCCATGCTGATTTCATGAGGTACCAGAGGCCGTGAGCTGCAGGAGTCCCCAGCACACAACCAGAAGCCAAAGCACCTGACGTCTGTGCCACACATTACAGCTTACAAACTGGTCGCATCATCTGAGCCTCACAGCCCCCAGCCACCCAAGTAAAGCACATGTCTACTCTTCATTTCATAGGTTTGGAAATAGGTTCAGAGGTTGAATCACTCACCCAAGATCACAGAGCAGAAACCTAAGCCTAAAATTTCACATCCAGTGACCCTGTTTACAAACCCACACTGTGCTGTCTCTCAGACAGCCTAGACTTGAATGCTCCAAGGAAGCAGAGACTAGAGTCTGTTCATGTACTGGGACCCTTATGGGAAGGGGAGGTTCTCTACAAAAAGGAGGCCCTGATGGAGGCATTATGAACTACACCATAGCCATTTTCTTCTCTACCTCCCACTCCATCCTGGAAGACTCACCAAGATGCTCTGGCTTTCCACGGGCACCTGGACTCTCTGATGAGAGCACCTAGAACCACTGACGAGCCATCTGATGTTTGTGTGCCTGTGTGCTAAGTCGCTTCAGTCATTACTGACTCTTTTGTGACCCCTTGTACTGCACCCATCAGGCACCTCTGTCCATAAGATTCCGCAGGCAAGAATACTGGAATGGGTTGACATACCCTCCTCCAGGGGATCTTCCTGACCCAGGGATCGAACCTGCATCTCCTGCATTGACTGGCGGTTTCTTCACCACTAGCACTACTTGGGAAGCCCCATCTGACATTTACATGACTCTAGAAGGCAGAAATTAGACTATGTTATCTCCTGCTGACTTGTTTGGCCAGGTCAGTCTCTCTATCTCACAGAGTCCCAGGAAGGTATGTGATCATTTTGGTTGCCCAGTTCTACTGGTCAAAGTCTCCTGGTAGCTATTCAACCAAATTAAAAGATGAAATTATAGTTGCTTTCCATTATATACCTATGGCTTTCCATTATATACCCAGGCATGGAGCCGAAAAGTTTACATTGTCTCATTTAATGCCTGCAACAACCCTACTGAGTTGGTTCTAAAATTATCCCCATTCTATAGATATGGAAAGTGAAGTCCAGAGACCTCAGTGCTCAAGATCAAAAATCTACTGTGCTGCAGATTTCAGACCCTGTGCTCTTAACCTTGACACTGTATCACCTCCTTGAGAAAAGAAACTATCTGGATCTATGTAAGATGAAGAGAAACAGTTAAAGGGCAAAATAGTCTAGACTTGCCTTCCTCTTTCTCTCATTCTCTCTTCTGTGTGTGTGTGTATGTGTGCATATACACACATACAATAAAAAATTTGAGATGACTGGATTGACTGTGATATGGTCTTGAATTCACTAGAGAAGAGATATCTTTCTCTATTAACATGGAACTGTATTTATTCATAATTTGGGTTCACTGTCTCTGTGAAACAGTATACTTTAAATCACATTTTCATTACTCAAAACAGACCTTCACAAAATCCCATGAAACAAACTCTAATAGGCAAGGAGTGAAACCAGCAAACACCTGAGAGACAGGCTTCATTCCACAGCAGAGATATGGCAAGAGGCTAAGCATTTTGCCATGAACAAAGGGCAGAGTTTTTAGAACCTGCAGTTTCCAGGAGGCTGCAGGATATTGTATCACTTTGAAATAAATTTGCTTCTGATTCTGTACACATAGCTTTGAAAGAAGTCCCACATCTGCTAAGGGTGAGCTTTATCCCTATGTTTTCAAATAAGAAAAACTGTAGTCAGAAACGGGTATGAGCAAGTGGTGTCTTTGTGTGTGAGCACTTCCTGTTTTCATTCCATGATCAAATATATTCTTTGCAGCACAACCAGGGGAGCTCTTGAAGGTGGCAAGTGGAGGTGCCTGAGAGCCTCATTGAGTACACTAAGGGCTTCTTGGCGTGGAGGAGTTTTTCATGGTTAAGAATAAACCGTCAGCCCGGGTATTATTTCTTGCTGTTTCTTTCTTTAACTATCTTTGAAGTCAAATAAAAACAGTTGTAATGGCAGGCTTACTTTTATGATATCATAATCTCCATGTGTTAGGGAAAAGAATACACTTCCCTAGGATTTCCCTACGATTTTTTGCCATTGGGTACTTTCCAGGAAAAGCACATACATTCCAACAGATTCTTTCCTCCATCTTCACTAGATTTCTTAGTCTGAGAAGCCAGGCAGAGCCGTCCACCAATAAAAGAGGGGTAAGAGTAACATATGACACATTTCGCTGGTTGAATTTCTAAAAAGTATTTACTTGGATTTATTTCCTTAAAATTACTGGGAGGATTTAAATATGTGGATTTATTTCCTTAAAATCATTGTGATGTTTAAAGGACATTCTGGAAATTGGTAGTTAGAAACTAGAAACTAAGTATTTAGCTTCAGACTAAGCAAGTTTAAAGTGCTTAACTCAATATGGAAATTCCTCAATTCATCAAAGAGTTTGGTTTATTACGGCCACCTTGGATTTAGTTTAAATATTTTCCTCAATATCATCGATTAGCTCTGAGTTTATTACCTCCTCCCCTGAAGCTGGCGGTGCACAGGAATTTGAGAGAGTGTTTTAACTGTTACAGTTGTAGTGGAACTTGTTCTTCCAAGAAAACGGAAGGTTAATGATTTTTGTCATATTGAGACTAAGACTTAACAATTGCTACAGTTGGCCTTTGTTGAGGTGGGGTTCTTTTTTCTCTGGGCCTTTTGAGGTATTCAGAATAGGTGACAATAGCTTGCAGTTGAGAACATATGTAGAGAGACCCCTGTGGCTTATTGGGAAAAGTTGCTCCATGCTGGTTGGGTGTTTGGAAAAAAAAAAATACAACCAGAGTTCTTTTATGTTCTGCTAGTTAATGAATGCATGAATGTCAAAATGGGCCAATGGCCCATTCAGGGGGCAAAGCCTCAGCAACCCCCTTCTTTAAGAACACATCCTGAGATCCAAAATACATTTGCTTAACAAATTAAAATAATGAGATAATTCAATTAGCTTCTTTTTTAAAAAAGAAAGAAAAAAGGGTACATCGAGGATTATTGTAATACAAGAGTAGGTCATACTGCACAAAGGGGAACAAACCAGTTTGAAATAATGTTAAAGAGACTAATAATGAAGGAATGCACATTGAATCATGCACTTGTAAAGAAATTTACATGAAATAATAATTTAGGCTACATCTATTTTCAGTGAGCTAGAGCCAACATTTCACTTTGAAAGTTGAAATTAATTAAATGACAGAAAAATATAGTGGGGCATCTCTATTTCCAAGGACTTCCTCATGCCTGTTAGTGCATAAGAAAAGGGGTCTAAATTAACATGTCGCTAGTTAGGGGGCTCTGTTCTTGGTTTCTGCACTCAGAATTATAGCTGAGTAAATCTTTCAGCTCATTAAAGATTGGAAAGTAAAATTTTAAGGAACCATCCTCATCAAAGTTACTGAACCTCTTCTCTGCAGCTGGGGTGATGCTGGGATAAAGAGGGAAGATGTTGTCAAAGGGAAAGCTGAGGAGAATTTCCTTACATACAAGGGAGGTACAGGAAAGGCTGGGGAGAAGAGCAGAGAGAGAGATGGACAGACAAAGCCGGTGGAGAAAGTAATAAAGGGGCATGGTGTAAAAGAAGGTTGTGGGGAGGAGAAAAAGAAAGCCCTTAATGGAAAATAAAAAGGAAGTGGGGTACTGAGAGGAGAGGATGACCAGGGAACCTGGGGCAGAGCCATGCTCTGACAGCTCTGAGTGTAACCAACACACGAGTACGGGAAAGCAGACTGCAACATGCAGATCCGTTTGAAAAATGGAGAAATGGCAGGTCCAGAGAACTTAATGGACTTAACTGAGGTTCATCCAGAACTCCAGAAAGCTGAACTCAAAATGTCAGTTTCCCAACTCTCCGGCTCAGGTTCTTTGTCTTCTCTCCCCACTATAAGGACAGGTATTAATTAAAATTTTCAGCTGGACAGAGAATTCTGCACAAAGCCTCGTGCATATTTATCTAGATGAAAGCACCCTCGGGGTAGGGAGAAGGTACCCAGTACATAGTACTGAGTGAATAGTACAGCCACAAGGAGCACCCAGGGATCAATAGGTCTGCACAATTCCTCACCTGCAGTCAGGGTGCACAGTGGGTTTAACCCAGGATGACAGGGAGGTGGGAGGTAAGACACCAACTGGCCAAGCAAGAGGAAGCTCGGGATACTTGGAAGAAGATTCAAGGCACAGACCCGGGTGCTGAAGGAAAGAGTTGGCTTTAAGAGAGAAGTGTAGAGTAAGTCTTCTCTATTTGGAAAGGTTGTGGGAGCAGGCAACTTTTAAAAATAAGTAAAGCAAACAGCACTTTGCTTCTTCTATTTCCTCCCTTTGACACTGAGCATTTTGATGGCAGAGGTTGTAAGGTTGATATGCAACTGTTCATGGTGATCATGATTCTAGCAAAGTCATCATAATGTGTAGAAAGGGCACTGAGCTGGGGTCAAGGAAGGCTTGGGTCCTGATCACAGCTGGACCTTGAGCCCATCACTTTCCTTTGTGGGTCTGAGCTTCCTGGTTTGTAAACAAAGCAGCTGCATTTTCTAAGATTCTGCTGTTCTATAATGTTGGGTTTTTTTGACTGAGGGGCTGAAAATACATGGGGATGTTTGCTTGAAAAGTAATTGCTGAACTCTTTACTTTCAACCAAGGAATGCTGAGCACACAGGGAGACAGAGGGAGGAAATCAAACAGGTGAGCTGGTGGGAGAAGGCAGTTGCCCGCCATCTACTCGCCCCACCCTGCCTTTCTTACTTGCTACTCTAACCAAACAAACCTTCAGTTAAAAATGAGAAACCCCTCCTCTCGCACTCATTCGACTTCCAAATTAAAAACATTTTACAGGTTAGTAAATCTCCAGCTGAGGTGATGTAGCAAAGAACAGCTGTGAAGTAATTTTGATAATGATGAGAATAATAACCACATGGCAAGGTTCAGGGCTTTGCTGTTGCAGCTTCAGTGCTCTTGAATAGATAAAAGTGATTAAATACTCCTGATTATCCCTGACCAATATGTAATGGATTTACAGCCCTTTCAATTAGTCAGTATTTGCTTAGGACTCATTATTTTGTCTTTGGTTAAGTAATCAGCCCAGAGACGGCATGTTCGGTCTAATTCCTCTGAGCCCAGCCAGTGCAGGGGCCTGACCTTTGAAATGGCCATAGCTGCGAGGCAAGAATAACCACTGCCACGGCAGCCTCGTTGGTACTCCCAGCTAATCCTGACACCACCGGCCAGATCGATACACCTTAGTTTGCTACTAATGTCCTTACATCAAAATGGCCGATTTAGGAATGTGAATCTATCGTGTTGCCTTCCCCGCTGTGCCCCACCCCTCGCCCTTTGGAGCCCTGCTGGAAGAGTCGCTCAGCAGCCACCGCCATAAATAAACGTGGAACCTTGTCCTGGACTCATGACACTGTAACTAATGTCATTCAGCATGGCAACCCACAAGTTGGATAATCAAAGACCTTCAGCTTTCAATGTGCTCCTCTATTTTTAAGCTGCAGCCTAAACAGAATGGCCTGAAAACAATCTTATAGCAAGAAACAGCCTCTGACATCTTTACTATTTTCCCAGAAGTTTCAAACGAAGAGTAAAATGCAAGCACGTAGTTCCTCTGCAAAAATATACTGTAATTTTTTGGTCTTAAGGGTCTCAGTTAATGGTATATATATATATAATGACACATAAAACTGATTGCAAACAGAAAGATAAACTGTTACTTGGAAAATGCTGCACATTGTTGATCTTTCCCCATAAGTGAACAGGGTCGGCTTATAAGATAATGGACTTGAACCGCTAAAAAAGAATCTTTGATCTCTACCTTAGAAACAAAGGCATTGGGCACCTATAACCCTTCTGTGGTTGTCATATAAACACGTGACATGCTGCAAGCTGCTTCAGCGATCAGAGCTGCCCCTGATACCAGGCACTTGGACATACATGTGGCAAGGTGCTTTTTTTTTTTCTGCCTCCTAAGAAGATGGCTTTCGTTAAGAGTGTAATCGGCAACATTTATGGATTCATGAGCTTCTCACAGCCGTTTCCCTTGGTAGCAGTTGTATTATCTGAAGTTGCTCTCAAACCTTTTTGCATAAACAACACATTTATTTATACAGACGTTTTAGAGCCCTAAATCATTTTGAATAGGGTCCATTCCTGACCTGTGGAAATAAAAACTCCTCCTTTCTACAGGGTGCTCTTTGGGTGGTGAGAATCAGTAAAAACCTCAACTGCCCTGTTAGCCATCAGATTTCAAGAAAGGGAAAATAGGCACCTTATTTTAAAAAAATCCGTATGAGCCCATTTAATGTGCTAGGAGAAGGCAAAACAACAAAACTTATTTTTCTCTTTCATCTTGACTTACTGTGAGATGCTGGAAGAGCCATGCTCTCATGATATTTGTTGCTACTTTGGGGAAAATGCCTCTTTTCTTCTGACGTTTTTTGTCCTTGTCTGGATCATCATCGTCACCTGTGCCAGGTGAAGCTACACTGTTGTCTAAACCATCCCCTAGTAGAAAGAAATGAAAATACATTAGAGAAAACACAGAAAGGGTGCCAACAACAACGAGCAGCTAATGATCAGCTCAGCTAAGCTTGTTGAAAGAAATCCATTAAGCGGGTATATTCTCTTTCATTAAAGTATAATTGGAGACACAAATATGTAAAAGACAAAATTAAACCAGGCCTCTTCAAATGTTAATTTTGTGTGTCTCACACTCTCCCATATCATTAATTCAATTATAATTGTGCTCTTGACACAGTGCAGTAGCTCTTCGTCAATTATGGAATCCAATGTGGGAAAACCGCCATCAGAAAACCCATTCGGTGAAAATGCATCCCCATGCCCAGAGTGAACACATACTGTAGGGTAATCAAGTTAAATGTTCTGTAGTCTATATATTCTAGGCTGCCTGCATAGGTGACAGTAACTGTGTCACTGTTCATTGCACATAACACACTGCCTGCTCAGCCCCTCCTAGAACTGTCACCTCCCAAGCACGCACATTCACATACTCCTCAGATGACCCTGGACTCAGCATCCGCGTGACATGAAAACTTTTAGCTCTCTGCACCACTGATCATTATCATTAAAAAACAAAAAAGATGCACATCAAGGTAGGGTGCTCACTTAATCAGAAGTTTCTATCAACATCTTTCTCTTCTGTGCTTTTCTCTGGCATTAATTGTGCATTAGCAAAAATCATTTACTTTTAACAGTCATAGTTATTTTTTCTTGCCCTCCGGCAAAAATGCCTTGAAAGCCTGCCTGGAGGGCATCTAAATTATGTATCTGAAAAACTCTTCTGGCAAGGCATTGCAGGACCCCTACTTTCTTAAAATTCATACGAGCACGTCTTCCTGTTTTTGGGAAGGCATCAATCAAGAGGAGCAATATATGCCATATCCCTACATTAATATTTGAACTAATAACTTTAAAAAAAGGAAAGAAACAAGATCCGACTTGTGGCATAATCAAATGCAAAATAAATGAAGAATACGGGGACAGCACTGGGGCTTTATAGATGGCTGTGTTTTCCTTGCACATCATTAGCCTGGAGCCACACGAAAGAGGAAAACAGAGAAGTGGAGAGTTTATGCTCCCTGCTGGTGTTTAAGAAGCCGGGGTCCTGGAAGAACATCTGGGAATTGCGCTGAGATGGGGGTTTTTGTAATTTAAGAATAGACATTCATTAGCAGTAAATGCCATAAATCCCATGCTAAGTAAAAACCTTGTCCAAGAAAGCCTAAAACAATAAACTCTGTGCTCAATGTAGCCTGAGCTAGACGCTCCGCAGCTTCCCTGGGAATGCTATAGATTCACCAGCTCCTTCCCAGGCCAGCTCCCTCCTCCTGGACTGGGCCACACTGGGGACATCCTGCCATGGGCCCCTTGCTTCCTAACCTGTCCCAACTGTCTGCTCTGTGGGCTTCCCTATACCTGTTCTTTTCCCTTCTCGCCACAAAAACCCTCAACCTTCTTTGACCAGAGAAGCAGAAAAGCCACAGCAAAGAGCTGGCAGATTAATTTTATTGACATTTCCATTTTCACTGCAATGTGATACCCTCCATCACATGGAAGAGATGACCCTCACTATTTACAGACTGACAGGCCACTTCATTACAACCACCCTGCCCCAAGGCAAAGCAGATCCCTTCCATCTGCCCAAACACTAGAGCATGACCCCGAAGTTGCTGTTCTCTTTTTCTTTGCCGTCTGTTATGATAAAAAAAAAAAAAAAAAGAGTGAATCGAAAGGACCCCAAATAGTCAAAGAACTAATCAGGAGTACAGGGAAACAAAAGGCATTTGACTTATGAATCCTGGCTGGATGGAATCTAGTCTTCATCTGTCTACCCTCCCTGCACACTCATGTACACCAAGGGGTCACTTGCACAAGGACACACACACACTCCACACACACACACACACACAAGCTCGAGCAGAGACACGCGTACACACTTTCCACCATGCCAAGGAACTGCTGCAAGGCAAATTCTCACCCACACTAATGGCTTCTGACTGCTCCTTGGCAACCCTAGCATTTTAACCTGGGTGGATGTGCTCTCCAAAATACAGACACTGGAGCGATCTCATCAGCTGTTCATGTGACACAGATGGAGAGTGGCTATTAGGAGCCAGGCAGTGGGCCTTGGGGATCTGAGGTACTGTTCTGTAGCCTGAGGCGAATTTGAAAAGCAGTACCCGGAGATGAGGAAAAAAAAAAATCCACACTGCAAGTGCAAGTTTGAAGTCAGTCAGTCTGTCTGTCGACCTACCACGGATAAAGATATCTTTGTCTCTGGATGGAAAAATCTATGCGGGCTATCTGGATGTACATTTCGGATAATGTATGTATGGAATGGCTCTTCCTTCAATGTCTTCCAAATATAAAAACACACACTGTAAACAATGCCTGTGTGTATATATTTCTTCCTAAGCACATATGGTTTCTGTGTATATGTTTAAGCTGAAATTGTCAGGATTTTGTTAAAATCTCATTTTAGCTTTTTTTGATAGATTTTTTGGATATACTTATTTTAAAAGGTTAATGGCTTTAATTAAAGTAAGTTCAACAAAAAAAAAGACACTTGCCTTTTTTAACCCAATCAATGACCTTAAAAAATGAGAGACAGTATTTCCATGGAGTATTTTCTCTTGCTAAAAAGCAGAGAGGGTTTCTAACACCTTCAAATGATATGATTCACTACATTTAGCTCAAGAAAAAAATATAGCTGGATTGAGCATCCTTTGATGACTGACTTAAACTGGAGAAGACAGGAGCATTACATGCATTTTAATATAAAGCAGTCCATTTTATACAAATGTTGTTAAATATTTGAATTTGAATCCACTGTAACAAATAATTATAGAGAAAAATGAGTCTATTTTTATAATAACCAGATACTAGACATTAGATTTTTTTAAATTACTATTATTGTTTATACCTCTATAAAGATGGGAATTTCCTTTTCCAAACACACAATAAATTCGTTTTTCCAATGGACTGTGAACCAACTCCAGCACAGAGGACTAACAACAGCTATTTTTCTTTTAAAAGGCAACCATGTGATCTGCACCCTAAAACAAAATCGTGCAAATGATACTAAAGAAACCCTTAACATGCATACCGTATCCTTGTTTTAGGGCTGTATGTGTATTGGGATAGTTGGCAATCCTTGACATCGATGCCAAATGAATTTCTGTGCCGAAAAGGGTGAGTATACGGGCACAGATGCACGTGTCAAAGGAGGTAGAGAAGGTAACGGCATATGTCTCGGCATCTGAAGTTAGGGTTCAAAAGTGTGGAGTCCTTGGCAGGGGTAGGACTGTGTCTTGTTTATCATTTTATCCTGAGAGCACACCTCCAGGTCTGAGCCAGAGCAGACACCCCAGTGATTGTCTGCCGTGTGAGTGAAGGGCTGAACTTCTTAATGAGTTTATTCATGGATCCTCCTTTGTCTTTGATAATCGCAAACTGGATGACTACACTCTTCATGGTACTGAAGGGGCTGAGTGGACTGCCTGAGTGCACATGTTTGCATGCGTGCTCAGTCGCTCAGTTCTGTCTGACTCTTTGTGATCCTATGGACTGTAGCCCACCACGTTCCTCTGTCCATGGGATTCTCCAGAGTGGAGAATACTGGAGTGGGTTCTATCTCCAGGGGATCTTCCCAGCCCAGGGATTGAACCTGTGTCTTCTGCACTGGCAGGCAGATTTTTCACCACTGAGCCACCTGGGAAGCCTGCCCAAATGATGCAGTCACTTCCAAACATGCCAGGAACAACGCTTCTTTGAAGAACTCAATCCCCATTAGAGCCTTTTCGAAGGGCTGACCCAAGGCCATTCCACCAGCGCTGCCACCTCTGATGGGAAAAAACTAAAGACTACTGGGCGTGCTTCCTTTAAAAGGTTGCTAATCCCTTGACTAAAGGCATAATCTAAGTTTGGGGCAAAGATACTCAAAATAGCTGCATGCTTCTGAATGTACTGCATGTGACCATGGAAAGAAATACTCAAGCCTGTGGATAGATACCTTTGAAGTGGACTAAATTATCAAGGGAGATTGTTAAAAACATGGGTCCTCAGGCCTTATCCCAGACTTACTAAATCAAAATATCCTGAGGCAGAGACAAGGAATTTGTATTCTTAACAAGTTCCTTGGGTTTGGTTATGCAATCAGCCTAGCACAGATTCTTCAACTGGCTTTTAGAAGGCTCCAAACTAGATGGCAGCCCACTCCAGTACTCTTGCCTGGAAAATCCCATGGGCGGAGGAGCCTGGTGGGCTGCAGTCCATGGGGTCACAAAGAGTCAGACACGGCTGAACAACTTCCCTTTCACTTTTCACTTTTAGGCACTGGAGAAGGAAACGGCAACTCACTCCAGTGTTCTTGCCGGGAGAATTCCAGGGATGGGGTCACACAGAGTCGGACACGACTGAAGCGACTTAGCAGCAGTAGCAGCAGCAGAACTAGATTGCCTTCTAATTTGAGTTAAGATGAAACCTCAGGAGCAGGTACATGGTTAAAATTCTATGCTACTGCCATAAACAGGGTTAGTGGTCACAGCAAACAACTACAACCTGTAGGTTCTTGACCACCCAGCTTCTCTGTCCATGGGATTTTCTCAGCAAGAATACTGGAATGGATTGCCATTTCCTCTGACAGGGGAATCTCCAGGAGATTCTTGAGTCTCCTGCACTGCAGGTGGAGTATTTTGCCACTGAGCCACTAGGGAGGCCCCAACTACAACCTGACCTGGGCCTTATTCACTGTGGGAAAGCCCTGGTGCTCTCCATCACAGGTACTGGTCAACACAAGGAGGTCCCACCCTATCTTCTGGTGGTAAAGGTTAAACAGAAAGACGCTGTAGAACACCGGCTCTCAAAATACAGACCAGCACCCTTTAGCACTGGCAAAGAAATTGCAAGAAATGTAAATTCTTGGACCCATCTCAGACCCACTGTATCCAAATCTCCAGGGATGGGGCCTGAAAATCTGAGGGTTACTAAGTACCCTGGGTGATTCTGATGGTGCTCAAGCTTGAGAAGCACCACTGGGGGGCACAGAGAAGAACTCTGTAGCCTGCTACCCCTGGTGGTAGTTGTCTGAAGGTCTGAATCTAAACTCCAGATCCTCCTCCTGTTTTCAGACTCTGAGGTATTTTGAGAGCATCTGTGGGGCTGGATTTACATCCGTAAATGGAGGGGGTCACACATCTTTTCCAAAGCTGAGCACACTATGCTCAGGGCAGGGCAATACCTGGGAAAGCAGCCCCGGTCTACACTTATTTAAAAGAGTAACACTAAGGGAGTCTAGTTACAAGGAAGTCAAGCCTGGGGTACCATGGGTATCCAGGTGTGGGCAAAATCCATATCTGTAGCTGTATAGCCAATGAAACAGGAAAGGCATGGGGACATGGTGAGAAGATCCTCAGATGATTCTAAAGCAGAAATTCCCAATTCACACAATTCTTGGCCATATCAACTACCCAGGCAAAAGGACACCACTTCCTTTTATTGGCATACTGTCATACTCCATTTCGCTAAAAATGTGTCTATATTCTAGACAACAACTGCTTGGCTTGAAATAAAGAAACGATACAAACCATGATGCTGTGGCATCCTGAGTCCAGGATGTGGCCTTCTTGCCCTGTCAGAAATATAGTGCAACAACCAAGAGAACTGGAGAAGGAAATGGCAACCCACTTCAGTATTCTTGCTTGGGAAATCCCATGGACAGGGGAGCCTGGTTGGCTATGGCGCAGAGGGTCACAAAGAGTCGGACACGACTTAGCGACTAAACCATTACCACCAACGACAACCAAGAGGGTCCTAGTCCATCTTTTTCTTCCTAGTCCATCTCTCCATCTCCCTTGAAAAATTGCCAGACATTTACCAGTGAAGAAACTGAGGCCAAGAGGTTAAATTCTGCCCTGTGATTCCATGGCTACATATGATCGGTGACTAACCAGAGTCCAGGTAACTCCAAGTCCAGTGGTACTAACACCGGTATTCTCACATATTGTAAGCTACCTTTCACTTTTCGAAGCATTACCTCATTTGAACTCTGTTATCAAACCAGGCTTTATCCTACAGGTAAAGGTCTAAAGTGCAGAGGAGAGATTAGATCTAAGGCCCAGGGGTAGGAATTGAGCTAGAATTGGTCCAGGCTGGTCCAGGTTCAAACAGCAATGTGCAAACTTTTCTCCCTGCAAGTAAACCAGTGCCTATAAGGGCTTTATATATATTCAGTACAGCAAGGGTCCTTTGAGACCCAGGATTTTTATAACAGGTTTATTGTGGTCCATGTGGAGCCCCTTATATGGACAGTACCAGACTGATCTTCAGAGCCCAGAGATGCTACAAATATTTGAGCATCTACTGTCCATACAGCCAGGATCTCATGGGCTGTGATGTCAAAACTGTGCAGCACCAAGAACTGCCTCACAGAGCTGTAACTAAAGTGATATATTCACTTGCCTCAAAGTCACTCTCTTAAAGAAAAAATAAGGCTTCTATAACACCTAGCAGCCTGTCAACTAACAATCAGAAACTGACCTCTCAATATCATATATTCAGAGAAATAGTAGTACAAATAAAAACAGATTTTGGTCAATAACATTTGTACTTTTAAGTTCGTGGCATACTATTTAATCCTTACTTCTCCCAGTTTGGGACCAATTTTAATAGTCAAATATATTCATAGAAAATACATGCTGTAAAAAAGAATGATATCTCACCTGATAGAACATAGCTTTTTTTTTCCTCCTCTTTTTTGATAAATAGAAATTCACTAGAGTTATTATCATTTTTATTTTGGGCAATGTACATTCACTAATTTCAGACACACACACACACACACACACACACACATATACAAACATGTATCTTCCAAACTACTTCCAGAAACTGGGTACAGTCATGAATTTATAGATATTTATATATCTGATTATAAACATTAAGTATATAAATTATATCATTAACCTTTTTCAAAGAATTCACTAATTTATACATAAGTATGCAAATATATTTGTAGATTAATTGCATATTTTTGCCTACAGTACATGTACTGTACATACACATATACAAGTTTATAGAATTTTAAATGCTAGTATTTAATGTTCAATAGGGTAGTCCCTTTTCTACACCATTTCTCTTCCTCTAGAATACAGGCTCCTCCTCTTCCTTACCAATACCGTCATCACGTTCATTACCCTCATTATCACAAGTAACTTTCACTGGACACTTGCAATATTACAATCCTCAATCTTCACAACAAATGGATGAAATAGCTACTTTTATCAATGCCACGTTACAGATAAGAAAACTGAGACTCCGAAGAATTAAGTAACTTGTCAGAGGTCACATAGTCAGGAAGTGGCAGAGTGGTGCTTGCCCTGTAAAGCCTGTGCTCACATCCTCTATCCTCTCCCTTAACTGCCAGAAAACAAGAAGAGGTTTACGGTGAGGCTAGATTCTGGATTAATCCTCATTTCTCAGGAAATAAATCCCCAGAGTGAGGCCTCATATATTCACATTTATGAGCAAAAGAGATTGCAGTTGACAGCGCATTTAAAAGTAATCTAAAAGAAAAAAAAAAGTAACTATGAACCAAGAAACAAACAAATGCATATTTTTACAGTTACCTCCATTATCTACAGGACTATTAGTGGTCCCTGTGGACCTAAAGTTCAAATTAAATATGATTTTGAAACAGGAGTATCTGTTTAATTTTTAAGACATTTCTGAGCCAAGGGATCTTCCAAGATTCCATGTCTGTAGGCCTGTGTCCTTGGCCAAAAATGCTCTTTGTCTTCATTTTTTTTTTTAAACTTTTCTATTCTACTTTGCCCAGGCAAACTCCTCTTTAAACTTCAAATCCAGTGAAAAAGGAACCTCTTTTGTAAGGATTTCCCTAGTTCCTATTAACAAAACTGGTATACTAGGCTTTGGAGTTCTTCATCAGTTTGTTCTTGCTTCTGCTGTATTTACGCTTCTGTTTTGCAATTTATCTATCTACTAACTTGTCTGTCCTGCTTGACTATGAGATTCTTCAAGGCAGGGGCCATGTCTTACTCACTTCTGATTCGCAAGCCCTGACATAGTGTAAACAGTCAGATGTTTAGTGGGATGGACAAATTGGCAGCAGGAGCCTTAGTATTTGGCCCCTGTGTGAACGTAACTTGCTTTGAGGAAAGTGTCGTGAAGGAGTCCCCGGCCCTGGTAACCTGTTCTAGCAGCCACCTAGCCTCAGGCTCCCTCCCCCACTCTCCTTGCTCTTGGTGCACTCGGTGTGTCATGCCCAGGGTTTTCCTGCTCAGGAGTGCATGACCTCCTCAGAGATGATCCTTACATGTCTGATACACTGGCAAATACTGTTTTCAAAAACGGGGTTGCTTCATCTCTCAAACCTGCCCTAATCCAATGGGGAAGAGAATGCCCAAGGGTAGGGTGGCTGCCCCTTGCCCAGGCTGCTCAGATGACTGGGAACATAACAGTTAAAAAGGAAGTATCTTTTTTCAGGGCAACAATGAAGAAACAGACAGAGAAGAGACCTATGGACATGGGGGGAGGAGAGGTGGAGGGTGAGATGTATGGATAGAGTAACATGGAAACTTACAATACCATATGTATAATAGATTGCCAATGGGAACTTGCTGTATGACTCAGGGAACTCAAACAGGGGCTCTGTGACAATCTAGAAGGGTGGGATGGGGAGAGGGAGGTTTGGGAAAGAGGGGACATGGGTGTACCTATGGCTGATTCTTGTTGATGTACGACAGAAAATCATAAATCTGTAAAGCAATTATCCTTCAATTAAAAAAATAAAATGGGGGGAAAAAAGGAAGTATCCTGTAGCCAGGGAACTGCAACACATAGCTCTTTGGGAACCTGGTTTCTGTCATCATTTTTTAATGATTTTTCCTTCTTAATATAGTACTCTGAAAACAGGATTAAAATGTACTAAGAATCAAAAGATATTTTTCTTTCAGGGACTACCTTCCAGGAGTTTAATTTAGGACATCCCACTGAGAAATCTGAATCAGGGTTTCCAATACGATGCAAAAAAAAGAAGCAGCAGCAGGAGGAGAAGCAGCAGCAGGAGCAGCCACAGTTGCCTTTGCCCAGTTCTGTGTTAGACTCTAGCCTTACAAAACTTGCTTCCCAAGAACCGTCCTCAAAGTAAATCTTTTTTTCCGTGCAATTCACCTTTATTCACATCAGAAGAGGTTGGGGGGAGGGGGAAGTTACAGACCCAGAAAGGTGGGGAGGGTGAGGGGCGAGAGGTGGGGTGAGGGGCCAGCAGTGAGACCTGCTAATTACTGATCTCTTTTACTCTCCTGCTGTGCTTAACTGTCTGGACACGTTAAAGTGAAATTTTTCTGTGATTTTTCAAGTGACTAGTTCATGGCCCACTAGCATGGAGGGAAGCAGGAGAGGTGAAATGCTTTCGTTTACATGCAACATTTACTAACTGTGTGGGTTTTCCAACATTAAAGAGAGGACAGTGACCCAGGCCACCTTTTTCACACTCAAAAGAGCACTGAAAAAACAACTCTTCATCGGCTTACCTCAGGCTTCCCTGGTCCTGAACACCCTCCCCCCGGGGTATGAGCAGAAAGGGAAAAAAAGAGGGGATTTTATGCTCCTTTCTCTTCAACTTTTCAGGCGGTATAAGCAGCATTTAGCAAATTCAGCCCCAAATGGCTCCAAATGCTCAGAGCTGTAGGGGCTCATTCTTTGTTCTCCTCCCTCTATTTACACAGGATTTACGCAGGCTCTCCACTGAAGAGACCGAAAGCACTTCCATTCTCACCGGCTCGGCTGGGCTGGCCCGTGGGCCCCGCCGCTGGCCCAGGCCTGCACTGGGGAATTTCTGCCACCTGAAGAAGGTAACACGCTGTGCCCTGACTCTGATCCCCAGACAACCTGGCCTGTGCAGGCCACTGCAAAGCTCAGGCTGGAGAAGATGAGCTAACCTTCCAGGAGAGACAGGAAAATCCAGCCAAGGCTGTGCAAGTAAATATGTGTCCAGAGACAAATAACATGCACTTTAAAATATGCAGCTATATGATAGAATGGAAAGTGGTGGGTGAAAAAAAAAAATTCAGACTGCAGCTTGGATGAAAACCACTTCACCCACTGGTTGGAAAAATAAAGTGTAAAAACAGACAGATGGACACATATGTAAATGTGGCAGTGTTTTAGGCTTTAGCTGGCAACGTGTGCGTCGTAGTATAGTTTTGCACGCCTGTATTTTCCATATCATGTTGAATCCTGTTAACTGTTGAACAGAAACATCCTCATACTGGTCCTTGACCAAATCAGTCCCCTCAATTTACCCGTCAGGAGCCATAAAATGGCTTTGTTTATTGACTGGAACCCTCTAATCCTTTATAGCAGAAGTGAACGAAAGCTTCCAAACTCAGCCTGTGCTTTCCTGAAGCTGGTTACTCTCATCTGCAATGTATATGTATTTTTAATTTATGCTTCACTTAACTTGATTACTCTCATTGAAATACATATATATTTCATAATTTATATAGAGATAAACTTTTATTTGACATTTTTTTAATCGAAGAATAGTCAATTTACAAGGTTGTATTAATTTCTGCTGTACAGCAAAATGATTCAGTTACACATGAATATACATTCTTTTTCATATTCCTTTCTGCTATGGTTTATCACAGGACATGAAATATAGTTTCCTGTGCTCTGCGGTAGGACCTTGTTCTTTATCCGTCCTGTGTATAGAGAGAAAACTTTTAAAAATTTTTCAATAAAGGATATCTACTCCCCTAGCCTCCCATAGAATTCTCTACAGGATATTGACTGAATCCAGTAGAAAAGTAAATTCCTTTTCCCGTATATTTCAGCAGATCACCTAATCTCTGTAGCAGAGGATAATAGAACGTACTTGTTCCTCAGTTACCTGATAAGCACATATAAAGCACAGGGTAGGTTCTGAAGTTATTCACAGTACATCATAATAAAGCTCTTCTGGGCACTCTAATGATTCATTTTTAGTGATCTCTCAAATGCCCTTTTCCACAGTTAAACACTCAGATTTTATTAAGGTGGAACGAAGGGACAAATGTCCACTCAAGTCCCAGCTCTCAAATTTGACTCTCCTTGCACTACACTACCTTCAGCTAAAGCTTTTTTAATGTTCTATTTGCCTCCCCAGGGTGGCATTTCAGCTAACAGAGTTCACAATCTTTCAGCCTTAAACACAGAAGGCTGCTATCTTCAAGTCATCCTAGGAATGTGCCAGATACCATCATCTCCCTCCTGAGATACAAAGAACCAGAAAGAGAGAGAGACCAAGAGAAGACCAAGCTGATCAAGTTACCAACAGCCCAGAATGCCCCTCTCAGAAGGTTAATCTTTGAACCAGTAAATGTTATAATTAGGAGCCTTGAAGTTGGGCTGAGGCTGGTCATTGAAAGAAAGACTCTAAAAGAGAAAGTATGAATGGAACACATCTCTTTCACCTAATGGTTTGACACAAGGGTCTTGATTTTATGGGAAATTATACAAAAATGAGTTGTTATGATGCATGAGTCTCTTTTCCACATCTCCTACAAAAGAAAAAAGGTGGTTGGGGAGAGTTGTCTTCCCAATTTCACTTAGCTATGTTTCAGTACAAATTGTGAAAATTATGCAAATAACAATTTTGGCACCTTTGCTAGAGGAAAACATTATTAAATTATGCTCTAAGTATTTTGTCTGCTTTAGTAATTACTCTCATGTAACTGTAAATATAAATAGCTGTTATTCTGTTTAAATTTTTAATCATGCAAAATATTGTCACACAAAATGTCCTTCTGTTGCAGTCTAACTGGGATTTTCTTTTTTAAAATATCCATATTTAACTGAAGTGGACTATTTTTAGCATTGTAAAGTGTTTTAGTAAAGATAGCTGGCTAACATCTCCAAATCAACAGGTCTTTCAAGAAAAGATGTGGTCTTTATACTTGCAAAAAGAGTTTTTTACAAAAGACCATTTATAAAATTATTTTTAACATTTTATACTAAACCAGAATATAGTCTTCTTCCAAGAATGTATTAACTATATGAAATCTATATGTTCAGTATGTAACAATAATAATGTTCTCATTTTGTCATTAACTATAGGATTTTATCTTACTATCTCTCTTAGCATGTTTTAATATTAAATGAAACTAAGTATAAACTAATAATAAAATTTTTTAGGAAGAATAACAAAAAGCCAAAGTTCTATCTGCAGCAGATATTTTTTTCGCTCAATCTTTAGGCTCCCTACTTTGTTATCATATTTGCTATCTAAAACAAAAATAGATAATAAATTTTTATAATATCAGTTGATTAATTTGAATTCTTAATATGGCATTTCTGTGTGGATTTATATCAACAGATACCATTTCAAATAAAAGAACAACAAAAAAACTCTTTGAATATTTCTTCTACCCTCTAATTATTGTAAAATACAAACAATACAATATTTAATAAAAGTGCAGCTTCACAAAACTAACGTTAAATAATGCAAAAAGAAATCCTTTCTCTTTAAAGAAAAGCTAGCCATCTCTATACTAATAATAATGCTTTCTAAGACAACAGATTGGAATATCTATCAACACTCCCTTTGGAAACTTTTCTTTTTTCACATAGAAAAAAGAATAATAGTGTCTTGAAGTTGATAATTGGTTTTAGGTGACTATTTTTAAACCATTAACACATCATAATTGGAACATACATGTTATTTATTAGAAAATATTTTGTACATTTTTCAAAGAAGATTTTCACACAACGGAGCTTCCTAATAAAACTTTGGATTTTTGTTAAACAACTTTATAAACTAAATTGCTAACATTTACAAAGCAACTACTGCATTTAAGGATTCAACTTATTATGATTATTTTAAATAAATCTACTATAATTTGAGATCAAGCAGATGTATTTTTATAACATAATGTAAATAGATATCCATAACATACATGTGATAGTCCTAAGGGAAAAAATAAGGTGATTGCTTAATAAAAATAATCTAAACATAAATTGATTATTCTTCGTATAGACTATGCACTAAAAAACTACAGACACAAAGCCCTTAAATGGAGAATGACTGCTAACAAGTATATATCTTTTGGAATGATGAAAATATTCTAAGATTGATCATGGTGATGGATGCACAACTCTGTGAACATACCAAAAATTTAAAAGTTGTACACTTTAAATGGGTCAACCATACAGTATGTGAATTACATCTCAATAAAGCGATTATATTTTTTTAATGAATACATTTTGGTTTCCTTATTCAAAGAAAGCATACTGGGCAAAGTAGAAAAGTCTAGTAGCTAAGTTTAAAGTACTCATAGTCTTTTCTGAATTGCTTCCAAACAATGTGATTTCAAGCCACTTAATGTCATCTCTGCTGCTGCTAAGTCGCTTCAGTCGTGTCCGACTCTATGCGACCCCATAACGGCAGCCCACAAGGCTCCCCTCTCCCTGGGATTCTCCAGGCAAGAACACTGGAGTGGGTTGCCATTTCCTTCTCCAATGCATGAAAGTGAAAAGTGAAAGTGAAGTCGCTCAGTTGTGTCCGACGCTTAGCGACCCCATGGGCTGCGGCCCACCAGGCTCCTCCATCCGTGGGATTCTCCAGGCAAGAGTGCTGGAGTGGGGTGCCATTGCCTTCTCCGAATGTCATCTCAGCACCTTGCATATGGACAGACATATGTACTCAAAAACATTAGGGATGGATGTTATATGGTTTAAGCTACAAAGATATGATCGAAAGTAGATTGACCTTAATACTGAATTTAAGTATTTACCACTTTCAATCCCATTGATTACAGCAGAATCCTAGTCCAAATTATTTACCTCTTTCAAGGACTACTTTAGCCACCTGAATAACCCCAGTGACTTCCACAAACACACATACACACAACAACATTTCTTATACATAAACTTCTTTAAGTCAGGCACCATATCTTTTATTTTTTTCATGATGTTCTTAGAACTTTGGATGATGTCAGGAGAAGGAGGTGACAGAGGATGAGATGGTTGGATGGCATCATTGACTCATGAGTCTGAGCAAACTCTAGGAGACAGTGAAGGACAGAGAAGCCTGGCGTGCTGCAGTCCATGGGGTAGCAGAGTCAGACATGACCGAGCGACTGAACTACAACAACGGGTAAATATACACCTAACCTTTAACTGAATGAATGGATGGGTAACTCTCATATTTCTTGGAATGTGTTTTATTCTTTGTGCATTTATATGTAAAATTTGTAAACAGAAGCTAAGAATGTTGGTCTCTAAGAGTTGAAAAGGGGTCAGAGAGTTGATGTTTTATCAGTTTTGAAGGCATTTTCCTGTAAGACATACTGCCTGGAAGAAGCAACTTTACTGAAAGAGATAATGAGTAATAGAGGTGCCTATATTTGGAAGAGCATCCTATAGCCTTGGTTCACCCTTTTTCTAAATCTCTGACTTTATTCTCCTTTAGGGGGCAACTGTACTACTCTGTCTGCACTTTGGAGGCTCACTTCTGACATACTCCTTGACCCTCTATTCTCATTCCTCAGCCCCATCCATAGGTAATCACAGAGGAGAATACCCTTGGGGGAAAATGATGCAATGGAAGAAGCATGAGCTGGGTGATAAAAAAGGTCTTGTATTGAATTTCCAGATCTATTCTTTATTGGTTGAATATGACCTCGGTCAAAGGATTAATCCTCTAGGGCTTCTCTGGTGGCTCAATGGTAAAGAAACTGCCTGGCAATGCAGGAGATACAGGTTTGATCTATGGTCTGGAAAGATCTCACATGCCACAGGACAGCTAAGCTCATGCAGCCACAACTACTGAGCTTGTGCTCTGGAGCCCAGGAGCTGCAGCTACTGAAGCCCATATGACCTACTGAACCTCCACATGCTGTGGAGAAAGTCCAACATGATATTTATAAGCCTGTTGTTTTATACCATTTCCTTTAACTTCATGCCCTGCAACAAGAGAAGTCCCCGCAACTACAGAGTAGCCCCGACTCCTGCAACTAGAGAAAAGCCCAAGCAGCAACAAAGACCCAGCACAGCCAAAAATAAATACATAAAGAAATAAAAACTAATGGATTAAAATTTTTTAAAAAACATCAATCCTCTCCACCTCAGTTTCTTCATCTATGAAATGGGAAGAATTATGCATACTGAGTAGGTTAATTATGAAAATTAAATGAAGCAATAAGAGTAGTAGCTAGTATTTATTAAATCCCTATCTTGTACCATGTGCTTTACCCTTATTAACAAGCCAGGAACTTCATACATGGTACCTAACACATCAAAGGTGAATCAATAAATGCTAGTTATAGATGGAAATAAAATAAACTATGAAAGGATAAACAAAAGTGGTGTATCCATACACTGAAATACTACTCAGCAATAAAAAAAGCACAAAGTTCTGATACATGGAACATGTTACATCTCCAAGTCATCATGCTGAATAGTAGCAGTCGAACAAAAAACTATATACTCCATATATATTCCAAATATATTAAATTCTATAAAATGTAAACATATAGATGGAAAGCAGATCAGCAGTTGACTGAAGACAAACAAAGAGGGAGGGATGGGCTAAAGAGGAGTACAAAAAAACTTTTGGGTGATGATAGAAATGTGCAATATCTTGATCACGGTGCTGGTCTTATGAGTATACACACTGTCAGACTCATTAAATTGTATTTTTTAAATGAAAAAATTTGTATGAAACTTATACTTCAATAAAGTTGATAAAAATAATGTTAAGTAGATTCTAGCTAAATCCCCATAATCCTGTTATTTGGCATAAAATAGATGTTAGTGGAAATAACAGCTTACAATACAGAGGAGCAGGAGTTGGGGATTCTCCAGTAATTGCAGTGAAGTTTTCAAAAAATTAAATGATTTAGGGCAGCCCTTAAAAGATGCTGTGGAGAAAGTCCAACATGATATTTATAAGCCTGTTGTTTTATACCATTTCCTTTAACTTCATGAAGATGTAAAGTAGATGGTCACTTTGCAGATTTTACTGAAAAATATTTTTCCTCCATTGGTCAAATCCCATTATGAGAAATACTGATAACAAAGAACTATTTGGGTTACCAAAAGAATTACTAATCAAGAAGGTAATAGAAATAATTCTAAAACCATTTTTAAAAACTCTTCCAGGAAATTCAGTATTAACTCATTCCTCCTAATCATAAGAAGGTCTAACACTGGAGATCTCAGTTTCAGAGGAGAATGACATTGCTATGAAAGACTCTGGGCACCATTAAGATAAAAAATGAATGGGAATATATAGAACTAATATGAACCCTTGCCAGCCAGCCTTCAGATAATCCCTGAATCCTTCATATGAATACAGAACTAACTTGTGGAGACCTCCTCCTAAGTGCTAGGTACCAAAAGTATCCCCTCTTCCATGGGGCAGTTCAGAGTTTGGTATTTTAATCTCTTTAATATCTTTGGAAAGTGAAGCCAGACAGGTTAAGAAACTTGTCTAAAGTCATGTGGCTATTTATTAACAGAGCTGGGTCTTCATCTCAACTCTATGAACTGTATTTCACAACACAGCCGCTACTCCCATATGGAATGGAATTCATATTTTTGAAAAGTAGACTGTGGGGGAAACAGGCTTTTAACCTGGGTGACTGGTACTTACTAATGCCTGATCACAGCCAAGTGAGTCATCTGAATTTGGAAGTATGTGAGATCTGACTCACATCAGATAACCAATAAGAGTTAGTTTCATTTCATTCTTACTTTTTCCTTCCTTATTTCTTTTTAGTGACTCAAATTTGGCAAAATTTCCAAAAAAAAAAAAAAATTATGAAAACAGAGTCACCATTGGAAAACATTTCCTTGGGGAAAAAAAAAATCTTTCCCTCATTCTTCCAGAACTCATACTTCAAAACGGCACCAAAGTACAAGGCTACATTTACCACTAGTGGCTTAGCTGGTAAAGAATCCGTCTGCAATGCAGGATACCTAAGTTCGATCCATAGATTGGGAAGATTCCCTGGAGAAGGGAATGGCTACCCACTCCAGTATTCTGGCCTGGAGAATTCCATGGACTGTATAGTCCATGGGGTTGCAAAGAGTCGGATATGACTAAGCAACTTCACTTAAACTCACTTAAAGGAAATACTACCACCCCTGATTGCCATCCATCTAATTGTGGAAAGACCAGGAGCTGAAAGCCAGGTAGTTATTAGTTTGCTCTAGCACATCCCCATACTTCATGATGAAGACAGACAACTCAACTTGAGGGCACCAATGTGAATTTTATTCAGGCCCTGTTGGCTGATAAAACAGAAGCTGCCAAAGTCTTTGAGAGAAAACTTTGTTCAACCATTTCCCAGGAGAAAAAGGGTCTGTCTCTCAGTAGCTTTATTCCTATACCTGTGGCAAACCAACACAACAGAGAACTGACATCTTTGCTGTAAGATCAGATCTCAGAGCCACCAATCAAATAGCAGTCCAACCTTCATGTGCTGATGCAGCGAATTTCCGGATCTTGATCACACTAGGCTAGGGAGTCATTCTTCTCAGTGATAAAGTCGGTGAATGCACTCTTGAGAAGATAACAAATTAAAAACCAGCTGACTCGACACCATTCAAGTGAGGAATTCACTGCTGATCCAGTACAACACAATTTCTACCACCAGTCAGTAATCACCAAAGAGGTGGCCAACTTCATTTCATAATTTTAAAACTATTCCTAACACAGTAGTCCCAGCACAGCCAAATAATAACTGTCCAATTCACACCTGCAGATCTACTGAAACTGATAATGATTTCCTCAAATATTTACACCCTGAGTCTTACTTCATGTTAACATTCAAAGATTTAAAGCAAATTAGAAATTCTCAATGGCCTTAAACATGACAAGAATTATGTAACTTAGAGGATTATTCCATTTTGAAATTACATTTTTTGAATCTATAGAATTCTCATTAAAATCCCTAATTTTCTATAGTTGATGTATCATACTGGTGGAAAACAGAGTTGACATTCTCTGCTTTCAACTGCAAAATATTAGGAAAACCATTACCTGACTAATTGTTGTGAGATTTGTGTCCCGGTTTTAGAAATGTGTGTTCTTGGGAAAAAATACCTTAGATTTACATAGTGATTTTTCAGCTTTCATATGATTTTTCCAACTCTTGATCACTACAACCATGTGTAAATGGCATATCCTATTTATTCCCATTTAACAGGTAAACCAAGCATGGTTAACATTTTTGGTAACTCCATGCCTTTGCTCGGAGCACTTTCCATTATGAACAGTTTGTAACTATTGTTAGGTTGAACCATCTGAAATTGCTAGCATTTGACCAGTATTCTAACCTACCAAAATGGCAATTTCATAAAAGCAATATTTTCAGTTTTACTATCAACCATACTCTTGGTTGTTCTTTTGCTTATTCTACTTTTCGATATGCTTGTTTTTACCAAGATGTCGTGCCTCACTCTTACCAATCCCTTCATTTTCTCTTTTCATAGTGAGTAGATAAAAAGGCAAAATGAAAATAAACACTAATAAAGGAAACCCTAGCCTATGAGAAGCCAATGAAGTTACACACAAAAAACTTACCAATGAACAATTAGGTGATGGGAGACATTGATGTGTTTTTAACTAGGGTTGAAGAGAGAAGCCGCTTCATAGTATTCAGTAAAAGGAACTATTTTTGTCAATTCTAATTTCAAACTTCAACAACAGTAATTAGCATTGAGAAATGAGGAATTTTCACTCTAAATATTTCCTATAAGAACAACAGCAACATTAATTAAAAAAAAATACTTATTGAGTATTTACTCTCTTTCAGACACGCTGTTAAACACTTGACACGAATTACTTCATGTAATTCTCACCATCCTATCAAGACTGATTTTCCTTTTGCACATGAAGAAGCTGAGGCTTGGAGAGGTTAAGCAATTAGCTCATATGAATAATAAGGGACAGAGACTGGGTTCACACCTGTGCCCTTAAGAGACTGTTGCCTATGATGACTGATCCCTGTGACTCCTGAGCCCATCGAGCCAGAATTTTCCAGCCTCGTGAAACTTCATAACGGTACTATACTCTACTGAATCATTCAGTCCATTCACAGGTTGTGGTCCATCAATTTAACAGGAAATTTACATTTCACTGTGACCTGTAAGTGTCTTAAGGACAAGTACTAGGTCCATGGTATCCTCTTGTACTCTCAACACACAACAGTACCCAGTTCATAGCAGGCACCAAAGAAGTGTTCCTTAAAAAGGAAACAATAATTCTTCCCTATGTGTGTTTTACCTCCATTCTCAGGGTCTCACCTTCAGCTGTCTTCCTTGTGACAAAGTAGAGACTTCTCAAGCAATCATTTCATTCTAGCCGTTACTTGACTTTGGAACGCTTCCACACCTGTCAGTGCCACCACCATCGTCAGTTTTGCTAGAAGCTCTAAAATTAATTCATCTCACTGACAAAAAGAACCCCAACCACAGAGGTGGAGAAACCACTCCTGCCCCTTGAACAAATGCTGCTTTCTGCTGTCCAGGACTGCCTTTCTTCTCTCGCTAAGGTTCAGTAAGTACTGAAGGCTCAGGTCCAGTGAATATGGGTCAGGTTTGCAAGGCAACGACTCCACCCCTTTCATTACCATGGAATCAGTTAACAATACCACTAGTTCTACCCAAAAAACAAAAATAAAAAATAAAGTAATTGGTCCCATGGGTTATTTAGGTGCTGAGGAAGTCTTAAAAACACACTATTATCTCCCCTAGTGACTGGCCAGCCTTTCCATGCTCAAACCAGCACATTGGGACTTCTAAATTACATACCATAATTGACATAAAGTATCTGTCCCATCAGTGAATATCTTTATTAGCATCAAAATCACTCACAACTAGTGTTCCTCAATGTTATTAAACATAACTTGTTCTAGGTGTTGCTTTACTAATTAGTCAGGATAAGCCCGAGGAAGAAAATCTGGGTCATGTTAAATTAATTGGAATGAGCATGAAAATTAGCAGAGCAAACTGCATCAATTTTCTATAGAGAGTCTTTCTTCATGTTGAGAATAAAAATGGATATTATGAGGCATTAACCACACTGCCTTCTGTGACTGCCAAGAGGTGTGTTACAGTAGCCCAAAATATCATGCTCGCAGATTTTCAGAAGTTAATGAGACATTTCCAGGAATGGTAAATACATGGTGTTAAAATGGGTGTGCCTCTGATGGGAAAATGCCAAGTCATTTCATGTTTATTCAGGCATAACAAGCTCTTCAAAATGAGCATAATTTAAGAGGTGAATAGTGCAAAGAGGGCTAACATTCAACTAATTTTCCTTCAGAAAGAAAAGATTAAATTGGACCCAAAAAAAATGAATTAAGAGGTTTACAAATCAACAAGTCAGCCACCAGGATGGCAGCCTCTGCTTAGCACCAGTGAGGCCGCCCCTGCCACGAAGTTTTCCAGAGATGTCCCGAAGGCAAGGAACAAAGCGAGCAGAACTGATTACAGCCCCGCTCACCGCCTCGCTGTCTCAACTCTGTTTGGCTTCCTAATGAGCTCACTAAAAACCTAATTCATCTCCCATAACCCTCTTCAGCCCTCCTTGAAATCCACCATTATGGAAATTACAGATGAAACATTTCCAGGCTGGGTTCAATTCAGTGCATCTTCAACAGGCAGGGCCCTGACCCCCACCTGGGACACCATGCAGCGGGCCGGCTCAGAACCTTCCAGAAAAATAGAGGCCAGACAAGGCGAAGACTCTCTGGGTGACAGTGATTTCCGCCTTCACGCATTCCCTCCCCTGAACGTGGGGCTGTCGTGGGTTCCACAGGACATGGAATACAAATTGTAATTCAGGAGACGAGAAATGAGTTGTACTAATGACAAATAGCTGGAAATAGGCTAATGTGAATTCCCAGCCTGTTCATGAGGAAACTCCCCGGGTTCCTCATTACATAGAGTCAAATCCTCACGGCAGCTAGCCTGTAACTGGAAGATTACGGAATTGATGGATCCTTAGTTTAAAATGCAGCTGTTTTATTCTGCTTTAGTAATTAATTCTTTTTCCAATACTCTATTGATTAAGCGTAGACCCTGATAAAGTTCAAACTGAGGAGAATCTCTCGTGGCGTCCTTAGTCGCTCAGGAGAGTCAATGAAAACTTCCTACAATTCCACCTGCCTCCTCAGAGTGCTGATCCAATGAACAGAACAGTTTTTTTCTCATAAATTAGTCAGGCCATGTGGAGCTGTATTAGCTGATCGTTGCTTTTGTCTCTCTACTTGCTGACTTGCTTTTCAGTTTTGCTGGCCTTTGTGCTGTCACACACAAAGTCGGAGTGCAGCTGCCATTCTGAACCCAGACCAAGGTAAAGAACAATTCGTGCAAACTACATTTTTCCCCCCATGTTATACAGCTGCAACTCCCTGAGTAGTACAGGGCTCTGCGGGGCCTCCTGGGACCCAACTAGCTGAGAATTCAGTGCTAAAGCATGCAGACATTTTGTGGAACTGAAAAAAATTAAATTAAATTAAATAACCTATTTTCCTCAAGACTTTGCCAGGCTTTTTCGTCCTGACACCCTCCACCACACCCGCCACCCTCTCCCCCCAGAATTTGTGCTACCCTATTTCCAGCCATGCTAAGCTCCCTATTTCATTCTCATAGAGGACATCTAGGAACAACAGAGGACAGGGTAAAGAGAGTGATCAGGAGGCCGAGGTCTGCATCCTATGCTGGTCAGGTGGCATCAGAGAGTTTGGGAACGCTGATTAACCAAACGGGCGTGGAGTGTAACCATATATAAATGGCCATTATGAACACAATGGTATTTAGTAATAAGAGGAATCACCAACGTGGTGCTCCTTTTCAAAGGGTCACATGTACCAGGGATCAATGCTGGTGAGTCGAACAAGCACGGTAACAGAAAGTTTCTCAGATTACAGTCCTGCACAATGGATTTTTGTTCCTACAAAGATCATGGCTACTGGGAATGCTTTTAGAGCAATGCACTTACTCTCTGTGTTGCTCCCCCCTTGCACCATCACCCCCATCTACGACCCATGCGCATAGGCCTCATGCTCTACGTGAAAACAGGTCAAAGATGAGTTTTAGTCCATAAACTGGTGGAAAGAAGAACAGAGCTGATTTTTCTAATTGATTTTTGTTACTTGCAACATCCGTTTATAGAATTCATATTGTCTTTTGTTTTTAACTTTGTTTCAGATGGTAGGAGTAATAGTGAAGATCTGGAATAACTTTAGGAGAATCCTTTAAGTTTTTGTCATCTAATACCAAATTCAAAGCTCAAACCAAGCTCTGCTCCTGTTAGCAGAGGGGCTGGGACTGTTTTCCATGGTCTCCCCGGCTGGGGCTGAGAGAACATTCCCCACCTTCACAGCATTCCTTCCTAGGTCAAAAGGTCATCTCTCACAGACGTCTCCAGCAGACACTCAGTTGTCAAAAGGTTGCATCATGTGATCTGGGCAGTCACTGCTAACAAAGCATTTTTCTCATTGGGAAACAAACTTTGCATGTCTAAATAATTTCCGAGTTAAAAATGTGTTTTCCTCCCTCCTTCCTACTCTCTTCAGTATCAAAACAATGAGGACAGCAGTGGGCGCCAGATTCATCAGAGAAGCTTCCATGGATCACTTGCATCAAGATCCCACCACTTTTACTGTGCTATATTATGAGGAAAGATTACTGCCAGAGGTGACGGTGATTTCCTGTATTTAAAAAGAAAACAGAGGTGTCCCTTTTCCAGGGGATTTCTTTTAAAAGGAAAGTCCCAGTTTTAAAGCAAACATATGCATTTTGAATAAGTATAAAATTGCAAACAGAAAAAGTAACCTAAAAGGAAATATCAGAATTATTTGTAAAATCATTTCTAAAAATTAAGATTGCTTTTTGATTCATGTATATTCTATTGCATTTAAATGACCAACGCAGTATATAGGGCATAACAAGCCCCCCTCCCCAACAAAATGAGGAGGTAAGAAGTCTACTCATTTGCTCAACGTTCAGAACTTAGCAAGCATAAAGTTTGCCATCAGTGATGTTATAAAAAAAAAAAAAAAAAAAAGTCCCAGTTAACTAGGGAAGCAGGCTCTGCCTTTTTTTTTTTAATTCCCTGCTGCCTAGATGAATAATATAATGATTTTCTCATTGTCGCGAATTGTTACTTAGAGCAGCTTGAAGCTCTCAGATGCAATCCAAAATGAGTCATTTATTTCGAGAAGGGAGTCAAACAAGTCTATCAACATTGCTTCTATTTATAAATTATATATTTAAGAATGAAATAAAATAGTCATGGCTAAATTGCTACATATGGGAGATAAAGAATTAGAGATACTTTCAAATTATTTAGCCTAGACCTAAGCATCAAAATCTGAGGGCACTGAGAATTTTTGTATGAACTAAGCAATTTGTACATTTGTTTATTCAAAAAAGCTTAATTAACATCCTCAGACATAGGATCCAAGTTCTGACAAGTCTTTAGGATATTAAGGTTTGCAGACAACAATATTTTCCTAAATATACTATCTTCATTTTAGTTTTTAATTATCAAACTTTCCAGAATGCATTTTTCAAAACTCATCTTAGAGACTTTCACTTGTCCTTTTTTAGCTGCCTTGGGATTAACAGGTACTGAGAAAGATGCATATTATTAACAATGTGTAGTTTCAATTGGTATAATCTGCTAATTTGAAAGAGCCCAGTTTTATAAGCTTTCCTTTGGGTAGGTATTTTAGTGTTCTAAAAACAGTGTTAGGGGGCTGTTAAATTAAGCACATGTTCTACATTGACATTTTAGTTCCAGGAAGTTATTGTGAGCCAAATTTGCCAGTTTAGTATCTATAACCTTGGAACATGTGCTCCCTGCCTTTTGCACAGGGTGTTTGGAAGGTAACTGAAAATAAATTAAACAACAGTGATACAGACTTGAACAGAAAAAGAGTATATACTACATGGGAGGAGCAATGGGTGTCCGAACTTTTAAAAGAAGTTTAGGTGGGATCGAAGAAAATAAGATGAATACAATGAACGTGTTTATGATCTTATAATGGTTTATAAGCTATCACCATTTCTGGTATTGCAAATCTCATACTGAGCATTTGGCATTAGCCATAGAGTGCAAGAATTCTGTACGATTCTAACAATTGTAGAGAATGGCTCTAAAAATAGAAACTTTGGGGCCAGAATCATGTTTTTTTTTTTTTTTTCCTGCCAAAAGAATCTGGGGAGAAAAAAAGGTACCTAACAAAGAAATGGCATGAATTTAATTACTCTCTATTTTGAGGGTATAACATAGTTTGTTCCCCTATCAATCAAGAAAGAAAATTAAGTAGAAAGTTAAGAATTCCCTGCAGAGAACACAGGATGCAGTAAAAAAAATTTAAATAGGGATGGTAAGCCCCCTGCCCAGAGGGGCATCTGATCTTCATTGGTGGTATGACTCCCCACATCCACACTCTTCATCACAATTACCACCTTGCCTGAACAAAGGACTCCAGCTCCAGGTCCTCCATCTCTAAAGTCAAAACAGACCTTCCCACTGGGTTATCCTGAGTGTACTATGGAGCAAAGAGTCAAATGGAGGGGAGAGGGGTAGGATGGGAGCCAAAGTGACCGGGGTGCCTCCTTAGAGAACACTGTGTTAGATAGCTCCATGTATCCAGACACCATAAGAGAAGAGCACACAACCCCACGGAGGAAGTGTCCAAGGGCTGAGAGACAGTAATTTACATTTCACCCAGGAAGCCCACTAGTCTCAGCAATCCATGAAATTCTACCTGAAATAATGACTGCATCTGTAAAATATCTTTGACATTTATAAGTCTTCAGGTAAAACCACCAAACTACTCCATAGCAGGGTTCTTGGTTGCAAAGGTACCTATACTCAAAATATGTTGACTATTTCAGTAATAGCTGGTTACCATGCCCACCTTGTCAAGTCACTCATTAGGGACTTGAGCTGGCATCAAACTTGATACTGGCAGTTAACGTTTTAAAAAACCCTAAAATGACCAAACTACTTCTTTAAAGTAAATCATACAAGAAGGCAGGAATTCTGGGCCTTTGGGAAGATGGTTGAAAAAACTGATTTGCAGTCACCCAATCAGTTTTCCTGAAACCCTTTTCAAAAGTGTAGCATTTCCTCTTAACTTTTGAAAATTGTGTCCACTCTAAATACAATAGCAGCCATGCAACACCTTCAAATAGCTTTTTAAAAACTTTAAAATTACTTAGAAGAAGGCAGAATATAAAGAAATCAATACAGTTTTGTAAATTCAAAATAAGGCATTTTATTTCTCCAAGTGAATTGCTTAAGGTTATAGGGGAAATTGCAGCTGAGATTAGAACTTTCAGCTCCTGACACTCCAGTGCCAGTGATCTATTCAGAAGCCAATAAAATGTTCTTACTCTGCCTCAACAGCAACAAGTTGTAATAAAAGGCACAAGAAACTCCCACAGACCCAGATGCTTATCCTAAGCCAGTGTGACCCATGACTCAGACTTCTCTGATTCAACACACTTGGCGTGTGGCACTAACTTGATAACTCAGTTTTCCTCTTACTGACACCCCTGGGATCATTCTGATGCCCACCCCACATAAGAATGGCAGGAACCTAAGCATCATTACAGTATGACATATTCTAACTTGTCTTCTTAGAGAGAAAGTAGGATTGCTCAAATGGAAAATTATTTGAGAACGTTCGCCCTTCAAAGTCAAAAGTTGTAACAAGCAGCAGCAGAAATCGATAGAGTTCTAGTTGCAAAAATATAAGGCCATGGAAGAGAGAGGGTAGACCCCAAAAATGTGATCAAAGAGGCAGAGGGGAAGAAGATATTTCATGTGGAAGGCTGGACATGCAACTTTAGGGCTTTCATACTTTGTCTGTTATCTTGTCCTATGATCATGGACATTGGACAAGTGAACATTTAAGATAAAAATGTGCTGTGCCATTGATAAAAAAAAAAAAAAAACTGCCATGAAAAAGCAATTATTTCTTTTAAAAAAGGCGGGGTGGGCGCTGTGCTCAATCGATCAGTTGTGTCTGAGTCTTTGAGAACTCCATGGACTGCAGCTTTCCAGGTTCCTCTATCCATGGAATTTTCCACATATGAATACTGGAGCCAGTTGCCATTCCCTATTCCAGGGGATCTTCTCTACCCAGGGATTGAACCCACATCTTCTGTATCTCTTGCATCGGCAGGCAGATTCTTTGCCACTGTGGCCTTCAAGGAATGTTGTAAAATGCCAATTCTATATACTATCAAAAATTTCTCAAGAGTATATGTGGCATTAGAAACTTGCCACCAAATCAAAGTTATAGGGTAGATATCTAGAAATAAGTTTGATTTTCAATGCTGCTATGTCCCACAATAAATCAACTTTAGAGACATGTCTAGATGTAGGACAGAAAATATCAAAATCTGCCTGAAATTTTCAGAATGAGGAAAACACCTCCAGCCCCAAGTCCTGGGCTGATGAAAGGTATCTAATATCATTAACACCTCTTGTAGACAGTGTGGTCAAGTAAAGTCTCTGGGTTTGGGGGTCAGAGAGAGGTAAGTTAGAATATAAGCCTGGTTCCAGATATTTAAGGAAAGGAGAGCTACTTAGCCTCTTTAATTCTCAGTTTTTTCAACTGAAAAACCTACACAAAGCTATGAAGATAAAATTATACTAAATATACATAGCACAATATCTGACATAAAGTTGTCAAATATTAGCTGTGATAAGGATGACAATTCTGCTATTGCTGCCAAGTTTGGGCATATATATCATAAGTTCTTTTCCTTCATCTAGCTCTTTGTTTTTTGTCCCAAAATGGTAATAATTAAACAGAAGAACTGGGTCTCAGGCTATGATAAAGATGTAATACTAAACAAAGCTGGCATCTATAAAGAGAATGATCAGATACCAGACAGTGCTCTTTAAAATTCTTAAACAAGAAATTAGCTCACATATCACACTAGTTTTTCTCCTCCTTATTAACATATAACATATTATAAGGAAGCCATGAAAAATGAACCACTATAAAGAGAAGACGGGCTTCCCTGGCGGCTCGCAATGCAGGAAACCCAGGTTAGATTCCTGGGTCGGGAAGATCCCCAAGAGAAGGAAACGGCAATCCACTACCGTATCCTTGCCTGGGAAATCCCATGGACAGAAGAGCCTGGCAAGTTACAGTCCATGCGGGGCAAAAGAGACGCGACTTAGAGACTAAATAACAACCAAGTGAAGAAACATCTTCAGTCAGTGGGTGTTGAACTGCAAGACCGGAATTAAAACTCTTGCTTGAGTCGAACAGTTCTTAGACTAGAAGGTAGGAAACAGAATAACCTGTTTAATGTCCAGTATATGAAAAACTTGATCAAAGGGACTTACGGTGAGTCAGGCAGTGATTTCCCAGAAGACTGTTTAATTTATAAAGGCAAAGAATAAGCAGACATTAAGGTCCAAGTGACTTGTTATGGTATCTCAGCCAAAATAAAATATTACCTTTTCTAAACTCGAGAAATTAAAAGTGAAAAAACCTCATCTGTGTCTGCATGCAATATATCCTCAAATAAATAGGAAACTAGGGAATTTAAGATGACTTTGTACACAGCCACTTATTCTCAGGGGCGAAAACAAACTGCCAATACAGAGGGACTATATTTAGTGCATAATGCTGATAAGGAAATTCTGTGTAATTATTTGAAAATATAACATGCAGTGTTAATAGTGTAAATCTCCTCAGTTGTAAATAAACAAAACCTATTATCGTTTTCAAAAATTCAGAAGCCACAGTATGAACATTTGAGGAATCCTTATACTAAATAACATAGTAAAACATATTTACACAGGCAAAGTGAATTGAGACGTTTAAACAAATTTAGGTTAATTTCCTATTGATATGGCAAGTAAATATTAAATTTTATTTTCATTAGTCAAAATAATTGAATAATTAGTCAACTCTTAACTTAATTTTCACTCTATAAACAGCATTGGCATTGTCCTAGCACTTGAGCAAAAGAGGGTATAGTTAATTACTTACGCATGGGAAATTTTTATTGGATTGGTGTATCAAAGGCCAGTGTCTTTAAGAAATCCTGAAACTCTATAGGTTTTAAGAAAGTCAGGATTAACTTCTCTTTAAACCACAAACCCAATCCAGTGAATAAAAATCAACAAAAAGTACAAATTTCTAAAGAGGGAATAAATTATCTATTGTCTGCTATCATTTCTTAGGCACCTAATTCCCAAAGAAATGTTGAATGCAAAGATAACTAGGTATCTACACAAGTACTTTTCAGACTTTATAAAAGTGTAGAAAATTATAAAGATAGGATGCTACATGATTTTGAAATGATGCCTAAATATTCTCATTCCTAAAATCACTCATGACCTAATATTGCCCTGCAGTTTTCAAGATTGGGCCAACTAGAGGGTAGAACTACTAGGGTGTTCCCCAATTTAAAATACGTTCTTTCAAAAAAACGTATCATGTAAATTCTGGAAGCCCCAAGGTACGCTGCAGCTTAAGCCCTTTATCGAGTACACTGTAAGCAATCAAACGTGAGGTCACAGTACCTGGGCATGTGGCCTCATGCTCTTGGGCTGCTATAGACACTGAATTCATCTCTGGAGATTGGTCAGGAACAGCCTTTGAAGTCAAGAACTAAAGAAGAGTGTCAAGAAATCCTTTAGAGAAGAAATATTGCCAAAGAGAAGAGGAAGTCCGATTGATTCTTTTTTATTCTGTAGGGGGGTAGAAAATAACTTCCTCAGAATACTGTGAATATCTTTCAGTATTTCAGGAGCTCTAAAGAATGTGAACAATATAGTGACTTGACATTATGGTTTGAATACTGCAGAGGTATCTTTCAATTAAAGAGTGTGATTTTATTTTATTGCTTCAATGTTTTCAAGCCAGATAAAGATGCCAAACCCGTTTATGGCTAAAAAGAACATATTCTGACTTAATTTTTTAAGACCATCTAGTGAACGCTTCTACTAGGTTGCATAGGTAATTAAATGGTCTTGGTGAGCAAGTTAAAAAGAAAATTGAAATGAGTTATTTTCAAGAAAGTCTTTTTTTATGCACACAAAAGTATCTTTAAAAAACCCACAATGTGAAATATTCACTAACTTTCCATGTTTTTTATCCTATTTGCTATGTTACAAATGGAATTGGTAGATTTTCTTTGGGTGGCAGAATTCTTATTATCTCAAAGCCAATGGATGCTTAATGCAAAGAGCAAATAGTAAAATGCAAACAAGTATTATTTACTTATATAGGAAGTTGCTGATTATGAAATAAGAGTTCTGGCAAGTCTTAAAAGAAAAGTAGTCTCATTAGTTTATGGTTCAGCACCTCTTGTACTCTTTGCCATTTCTAAGTCCAAGGAGAAGAGAACTAAGCCTTTAGAATAGACCAATTCAATATCTGACCTCTCCTTTTCCTACTCCAAGATTGATCCTATGGATCTGACCAACATACATGGGAGGAAAAGAAGATGGAAAAGAAATTACTTTTTGAAAGCATAAGTCACTGATTTAAAATCTTTAAGTGGCATACAAGTGCTCAAGTTCCATTTTATTTTTATTTACTTATTTGTTCATGCTGCACGGCTTGCAGGATCTTAGTTCCCCAACCAGGGAATGAACCCTGGCCTACAGCAGTGAAACCACCAAGCCCTAACCCACTGTATCGGCAGGGAATTTCCTCAGGCTCCAGTTTAAATTGATGAAATAAAAATAAAAGGTTGTAATAAAGAAATAATAGAAGGGTGGCAGCCTTTTGATTAGAACAATGACGGGGGGTTTTAATGACATTCTCAGGATAGTCAGTTGCCTTCATTAAATTTTACACCATTTGTGAACCTAGTGCCTTTTTATGCAAAGCTCACTTTGCAGGTAAAGAACAGGAAAAAAAAAAAAATTAAATGGCCTTGTTTTAATTCTTCTGTATCCTTTCTCTATGGTGATAGGCAAGTAATTGACACTCTTCAATTGACCCTCTGCCAAGCTGCCTTATCTGGAAAATGGGGATAAACCCAAGAGATACTAGGAGAAATCAAATGAAAATTTAAATAAAAATGTGTTAAGAAACAGAAAGGAAAACCAAATGTAAGGTATCAATTGGCAGATGTAATTTGGAATTTGAATGATATTATTTAAAAACTAATAGATACAGCATGTTAGAGTTGGAAAAAACCTAGAATCCCCTAATATCTGTGCCTAACACACAGAGATGTAAGGCAAGTCCGTGAAAGTTTACAGAGATGATGATAATATTAATAACAACTGTCATTTCATGGATCATGAATACACACCAGGCATACATTATCACCTCACGCACTCCACCAAACCCCCTTACAGGATGTGAACCTAGATTACAGGTAGCCGAGATGGAGCCCTGCCCAGGTTCTCCTATTCTGAGTCTGAGCCATAATCTCCGGGCCTCCCAAACCTGCCCCATACTGTACTGTTGGAAGAGCCATATTCAGATTCTGCTCAGCCAAGTTCACTCCATTCTAGCCTTCAGGTAGATAATAAACATTAAAAAGTACAAAAAAAAGAGAGAGTGGGACAGCATGGCATAGCACCAAAGCCTAGTACACAGAAACTGAGAATTCTGCTCACACACTTATCCCAGATTGTTTCCCCTTTTCTGAGCTCCTCTTCCTACAAACCCTGTCTTCTGTACGTCTGTGAGGACAAGGACCAGGGGAAAACAGAGAGGCAATTACTCTCGAGTTACTATTCTCACATTTTTAGAAATCATACTATACCGTATCCTGAAATACAAATCCACAGAAAGTGTTATGAGCTTTAAGCTCACGTTGTGGATTCAAAACTAATAAAGAGTCAGTAAGCATATGTATATTATTATGGGAATGTTGTGTCACATATGTCAAATATGTCTAAAAATGCACATATTTAGAGCCCCAAATACATTATCTAGTTTAATTCTCACAACATCTCTATATAGCTGTGGTAATCTTCATTCTCTATCTGAGGAAATTTAGACTTTAAAATGAGTCACCTAAGATCACACTTAGACTTACTCCATACTCTTAAGAACTACACACTTTTGAATTTCTCCATAGAGCACAGAAGCACTCCCCTTAAATTTGTAGGAGTTGGTGAAATCTCTGGCCATGACCTGTCCTTGCTTTCAGGTACCTCACACAGTACTCAATTCCACCTAATAACCCCATCACAGATTTGACGACTGACATTCTGAAAAACTCAACTTTAGGTGTTGAGTTGACATCACGCTGACATTTCTGCGTGCTAAGTCGCTTCAGTCATGTCTGACTCTGTGTGACCCCATGGACTGTAGCCCGCCAAGCTCCTCTGTCCATGGGATACTTCAGGCAAGAAGACTGGGGTGGGTTGTCACGCCCTTCTCCAGAGGATCTTCCCAACCCAGGGATCAAACACTTAAGTCTCCTACTTTGATGGCCGGGTTCTTGAAGAAGGAGTTAATTTCTAACACCACCTACTAAGTTGCTACAAGCTATTAGCTATTAATCAACTATGAAGTTGAGACAACAATTTATTTGACCAATGTCTGTTTATCACAAACTCTCTACAGAGCACTTTGCTAGGTATACAGAGGGCGACACAGAGAGCTGGTCTATGGAGCCAGCGGTAGGTGAGGGAGCCTCTGTAATCAAGATTGATTTCTCAGCTTTGTTTTCCTTACCTCCTGCTGTCTAGGGTACCATAAAAACTCAGCAAATGTTATCAGATAGCATGCCTAAAAAAAGGCTAGCATGCTTCAGTAAGTTTAAAGAAAAAAAAGGTACATCTGTGTAGATGAAAAAGTTAAAATGTCACAGCTTCAGAGATGACTATCTCTGGAGTGATGCTGTATGAGACCAGAAGACATCCATGAACTCAGGGCTTTCTTTCACTCTCACAAAGCAGCCACATTTCAAGGTCCCTGACAACATGCACAGGGAAGCGTCCCTGATGTTTCTGCCTTAAATGCCCAACATATGAAACAACAGAGCAAAGTTTAAGAGCACCATTTTTTTCCTCTAATTGTCAAAACTCTGACACATTACTTTTTGGTGTAATTTTATTTCAGCTAGGGTTTAATTTTTGTTTTCTTCTTTGCCAGTTGAAAGCAGCTCATGCTTTATACTGGCAGAAAATGAGCAACTAAGATTCCATTTAGAATAAGAAACATGGTGAAAAGTTTCATCCATTAAGTGACTGATAATGATGCTAAAATGTGTAGAAGCACCAAAATCTGGATGGATAAAGAACAGTAAGCCCCATGTTTCTACTTTGGGGTTTAAAAGTTGATTAATGATATTAAAAACCAATGGCTCTCCACATACAAGCATGTTTCTATTTACAAAATAAGGAAGACTTCCTTTAAAAATGTTGCAATTTTCTGAGCTAATTGTTATAAAGAATTCAAAAGCTTGCAGAAAAACTTTCTGACAAGACAAAATCAGGCTTTTTCTCAGCATACTGCAAAGACAGTCTAAGTTGTACCACTAACCTGTTCTTGCTCATTTCAAAGCTGGAGAGGTAAGCGTGCTCTGCCTAATTCTCCCTCCTGCAGATAAAAGGGGGTGACACACTTTTGTGGGTAATTCCACCATAATGCTCAGGAGTAGAGTGTATGAACAAAGAGGTCTTCCCCTCACTTAGTAACCAAGTGCTTAGTCACTCAGTCACGTTCAACTCTTTGCTACCCCATGGACCGTAGCCTGCCAGGCTCCTCTGTACATCGGATTCTCCAGGCAAGAACACTGGAGTGGGTTGCCATTCCCTTCTCCAGGGGATCTTCCTGACCCAGGGATCAAACCCGGGCCTTCTGCATTGCAAGCCACCAGGGAAGCCTCTTCACGATTAAAGTGAAAGTGAAGTCTCTCAGTCGTGTCTGACTCTTTGCGACCCCATGGACTGTAGCCTATCAGGCTCCTCTGTCCCTGGGATTTTCCAGGCAAGAGTGTTGGAGTGGATTGCCATTTCCTTCTCCAGGGTATCTTCCCAACCCAGGAATCGAACCCGGGTCTCCTGCATTGCAGGCAGACGCTTTACCGTCTGCGCCACCAGGGAAGCCCAATCTTCATGATAAAGAGGGACTGCATGATGCCTGCCTCCTGGCATTCTCTAACAATAAGGATATAAGGGAAAATTTTTTTGCCAATAGAGGCAACACTCGCCTGGTGCAACCAGTTCTAACATTTTACTAAACTGGAGATCCCAGAACAGCTAGACACAGGCAGATTGGGGTTTTGCAGCTCTGTGTCCCAGAAAATTTCCACTGGGCGGATAGTATACCCAGTCCACCACTCATTACCGGGAGCAAACAGGGCCCACGCCATCTACTCCCAAATGAGGGAAGATGGTTTTCCCTCCTCCACCCTCGTTCCTGCCTCCATGGATTTACCATTTAGCCTCCACCTCAGCAGCCACTTTAAGAAAGGAAAAGGGTTTACTTTTGAGGAAGAAAAGTACCTAGTATGCTCTGCATCAAACTAGGTGTTAATACACTTCTCCTAGCAATATTCTGCTGGGATCCTCATTTATACATTTTTGAGGGTGTAACCAAATGTACTGGTATTAAATCAAACACTCAACAGATATATAGGAAACACTGTTTGATTAATACAATCAAGGATAACTTCAAGGATAGCTAAGTTAACGGCACATTCTGTACAAGTACAGCTGAAGTCACAAGACTTCAGACCTTAGAGGAAATTGCTTTTTACACTACTGAAAATTGATCCTGAGCCCATGCTGACCTACCTTTTAAATACAAGATGCAAGAAGACTCCCTAGGATATTAAACCCTATCTGAGAGTACTTCAATGAAAGAAGCAGTCGAGGACAGTGTTCTCCACAGTGTGTTCTGAGTAAGATCGGTCCCCAGAGATAATGCAAAAAAGGATTTCAATGGTTAAGTGAGTCTAAGAAGCCTCCTTACAGACTTAAAATGCACATTAGCAAATTAGAGGATCTGCACATTCCTATACTACAGGAAACCCTGCACTGCTCCAGCTTGCAATCTATTTAACCACAAAGTCCTTTTATTTTTTTTTCTTAAGTGATGTCTATTTAAATATCCATGGAATCATAGTTTTCCAAATACTGCAGAAGATATATTTACTCAGTCCTGTTGAATCATACCTAGTTGTTAATAATTATAACAACACTGTAAAATTTTACCAAAATGTGTCCTTATAAATGTTCCTAGAATGAAGTTACATACTTGGGACCTTTGTGAATCACAATAATTTAAGTGTTTAAATTACTTTAGAGAGAATGTCAAGCTTTATTTTTTTTAAGCCATTTGAAATTTGCTTCTTCATTCAAAAGAATATCCATTCTTTCAAACAGACAGTATTTCAGGCAAGTGTATAGGTCTGCTATTTTGACCATGGAAGACACAGTGGAGAATTTGTCATTGACATTCAAAAGGAAGGCGATTATGTCACTACCCCCATTCAGAAATCTTCAATAGGCCCCCATTACCTACCAAATCAAGCACAAACTCCTCAGCTTGCTATTCAACGTCCTTCACAATATGGACCCAATCCTCTTTTTAAAAAAAATAATTATTATTATCGAAGGTCTCCTATGTTATCATAGCACAATGGGGGGCTGAGAAGGAAGATGCTGCAGACATGGCAAGTGTCCTCAAGAATCTTACAGTCAAATAGGATAATAAATAAGACGTGTAACCAATTACTATAACATAGGAACAACCCAATTGTCAGAAGAGAGAATCAGAAAAATGTGCAATGGGACTTTACAGGACAGGAATCACTTTCCACTAGATGAGTCTGAGGCTAGTGGCATTTTGTATTTAGAAGGTGGCAGGGCTCAGGGCTGGGCTCAAGGCAGGTATCTCCAGCTATACAACCCATAACTCTGTTTTCCCAAGGATGAATGCAGGATTGCATTTTTAGGTTCCTCATCCTGATGACAGCTGTACAGGGTCAGTTGTTAACTCTTTTTAAAGCAACATTTAAGCAAAAAATGTATATATATTTATAATGTTTTGTTTACTATGAACCAAACATAAAATTACTGTCATTTTAGATAAATCACATCATTCTTCTTTTCCTAAATCTATTAAATTAGGTATCTATTACTTCTGTTTTACAAATACAAAGTGGAGGATTACCCAGGACAAATGACAGATCTGAAAATATCAAGGCAAGCAGAAAAACGTCAAAGGCCACCTCCTCAACTGGGCTACCCTTAGTTAGCCCAGTAATGTTATGACCTGGAAAAAAAATCAGTATCCATCCAACATGCATCACGCATTTCTACTTCAACAGCCTTGCATGTGTAAGTGGAATATTATTCCTCGTCTTCTCTGATGGAGAGACATCCATATTTCAAAACTCATGGCAGGAGAAAAGAAAACTATCTACACTGTGGTACCCCCACCAAGAGAATGGCCTGCATGTGATATTGGACTCTGTCCTCCTCCCTTCTTCCTGCAGGTAATCTACCAGTCCTCTCCCCCACATCTCCACTGCCACTGTCTTCATTTAGCCCTCACCAGCCCCTGGGACTATTAACCTTTACTCTATATAGAAGTCCCCTACCCAGAAGCCTTCATGTTGCAAACTTTCAAAGATGCGAACGTGCGTGCACATGTCCAGTCACATAAGTCAATTCATGCGTCTGGTGTACACTGTCATGTGTCTGCATTCTCTACACGTGGCTGTGCTTCCACGTGCTTTACAGTACTGCAGAGAGTAGGGCTTCCCAGGCGGCACAGGGATAAGGCATCTGCCTGCCAAGGCAGGACGTTCAACAGATGCGCGTTTGATCCGTGGGTCAGGAAGATCCCCTGGAGTAGGAAATGGCAATGCACTCCAGTATTCTTACCTGGCAAATCCCATGGACAGAGGAGCCTGGTGGGGTACAGTCCATGGGGTCATAAGAGTCAGATACACCTGAGCACCCCCACACACACACCGTACAGAGTACAGTAGTACATTATCTTTATTTCAAGCTTTTTTAAAAATTATTATTTGTATGAAAAGAACTATAAACCTATTACAGTATAGTACTATACAGTCGATTGTGTTAGTCGGGTACCTAGGCTAATTTTCTTGGACTTACAAACACGCTCTTGGAACAGAACTCATTCACGTGTAGAGTTCTTACTGTACTTACTCTTGCCTCCCTCAAATGTATTCTCCACAGTCTCAAAGAGCTTTTTCCAAAATACAAAATCTCATCATAAACTCCTTTTGCTTAATTTTCTTCAATGGTCAGTCCACATCCCTGGGGCTTGGATTGAAAATTCAGAGGCCCGGGACCTCCCATGGTGATGCTGACTCTGTGTGGCTGTGGTCTGCCTGGGAATCTGTATGGACAAGCCCCTTAGGAGCTACTTATCTCCAGGAAAGTTTGGTAAACAGTGCTCTACAGGATTAAGTATAAGCTTCTTAGCCTGGTAAACAAGGATCTTCACAGACAGCCCCTACTTGCCTCACCAGCCACCCTCTTCCCAAGCAGCCTCTCTCACAAACGGCAGTTATCAATCTGGTTGTTGCCCTGAACACACCATGCTGTTTCACACTTCTGGGCTTCTGCACTGGCTCTTCCATCTGCTCCCCAAACATCCCCTACCTTGTTGACCTGTAAACACCCACTGAAGGCCATTAAAGCCTTTTAAAGCCTCCCCAATTTTGTGGCGCCTTCCACAGATATTTCAGATATTTCACTCCCTCATCTGCTCCCTCATCTGAAATACCTTACAACCTGAATGTTGCACGTGATATTAGAAGCATGTGCATTTATCTGTTTACATTTCTGAGTTACTTAGGAAAGAGTATAAAGAGGAATGATATCACATCTTAAGAGTTATGTATCTCTAGCATCTAGGATAGTGATTCCCATCAATTACATGGTCAATAAAAGTTGAATGAAGAGAATATTTGGGCAGTTCCACATTAGTTACCAAGTGAGACTTAAAACAAAAAAAAACAACTAATGTTTATTTAATCCTAGCAATTACCCTATGAGATGGTTGTGCTGTGTTGTGCTGTGCTTAGTCACTCAGTCATGTTCAACTCTTTGCAATCCCATGGACTGCATCCTGCCAGGCACCTCTGTCCATGGGGATTCTCCAGGCAAGAATACTGGAGTGGGTTGCCATGCCCTCTTCCAGGGGATTGTCCCAACCCAGGGATCAAACCCAGGGCCTCCTGCTTTGCTGGAGGATCTCCTGCATTGCAGGTGGATTCTTTACCATTGGAGTCATTAGGGAAGCCCGATGAGATGGTTACTGTTCCCATTTCACAGGTGAAGAAACTAACATTCAGAAAGATCATTGCTTAGAAGCTGCGGGGCAAGGATGAGTATTCAGAGCCATCTGCTTCCAAAGCTCCATCCTTTGTATACTCCACTCTCTCTACGTCAACAAGCCTTCCTCCATCCATTCCCTAGCACTGACTATCTGCCTCACATAAGAGTTACCAGCATACTCGCCACGGTGCCCCCTACCTCACAAAAGATGGTAAGTTATTGAAGGCAGGGACCCTTGTAATGTTTATATTTTTATTTCCAGAGTGCCTTGTTCAATGAATATCTGTGTGTACTGAATTTAAGCAACATAGACTCAGAAGAGGTCTTGAGAGATCAAGAGCTTCCTGCCTCCAGAAAAGTTTATGTACATCTCAGCTCTGGTGTGTGTCACTGAAGGACACTCAAGGGGTAGATTCCATAAGCTTTCAATAATCCATGAGTTATCAACTTTTCTCCATCATTCACATTTAGTACATGGAAATTTTGGAGGTTTTATTTCAGCAGGTGACATTTGTTACAAATGTTAGCTCAAAGAAGAAATATGAAATTTTACACTCCTAGTCTGCTTTTGTAAATCTCCAAATTAAAAAAAGAAAAAAAAGAAGGCTTAGTTTTGAGGCCACAGTGACATCCCTAGCTGGCAGCAAGAGTTAAGGAATAAGCGTTTTGATTAAGCACAAATTCTACTGACTAAAGGGTAACAGCTTCATCTGGTGTGAATTATGAGTCTAAAAATAATTAGATACAGTAAAATATTCTTAACAGTATAATTCTCCTGAAAATTCTTTGCTGCTGCTGCTGCTGCTAAGTCGCTTCAGTCGTGTCCGACTCCATGCGACCCCATAGACAGCAGCCCACCAGGCTCCACCGTCCCTGGGATTCTCCAGGCAAGAACACTGGAGTGGGTTGCCATTTCCTTCTCCAATACATGAAAGTGAAAAGCGAAAGTGAAGTCACTCAGGCATATCCAACTCTTAGCGACCCCATGGACTGCAGCCTACCAGGCTCCTCTGTCCATGGGATTTTCCAGGCAAGAGTACTGGAGTGGGGTGCCATCGCCTTTGTAATTCATCTCAGGAGAGGACAGGGTCTCAGCCTCTGTAATGATTATCCTTTATTATTCTACTTGTGATGTACAGAAATTCCAACAGAGATTCTAACTGATTAGATAATGGATAATGGAAGTTACTCTGTATTTACAAAATATATCTCACACTTCTGATAGTCATGCACCACCTTCAGTGTCCTATACCCAGACTGTGACAATCTGCCGTCCTCGGAATATCAGCTGTAAGGCCTGGTTATTCTCTTGCCAAACCAGGAAGAATAGTCTTTCCTCGTAAACAAAAGCAAGGAACAAAAAACATGATCTCACTACATAATAATCCTGTAAAATGAAGGAAATAAAAATGTTTCTGTTACACCTCTGATTTAAAACAAAACAAAAAAAGCAAAAACTAAAAAACTTGCAGTCTTTCTCTATGTTAAAATGCACAAAATAAAAAAGAAGACTCATGAATGTAAACATTAGATCCCTGGCGCTTGAATGTAAAAGATCATCTCATTCTGTCCTATTTTATAGGTGAGCAAAAGTCTGAAGAGATTAAGGGAGTCATCGAAGGCCACAGAGCTAATTAGAGTCAGTCAAGGACAGCAGAACAGGGGAATAAAGGAACTAATAGTTACTGGTTCCAGGCAATACTATGTGTTTAACACATAGATCTCACATGATACCATCTCCAGGACAACCTTAATGGTGAGCAGCTTCCCCCCACTTTGCAGATGGAGAAACTGAATCTAGCAGACATGGAGTAAAACTGGGATTTGAACCCATGTCTCTCTGCCTCCTGAGTCCGTGTCCTTCTCCATGCAAGCCTAACCCCAGAGCACAGGCATCTTGACTCACTGTCCAAGACTCTGGACAGAACCTCAAGCAGATGAAAAGGGGGCTCAATACAGGGTTTGCTTACATTGCCTAGAGTAAATTAAACCTGCTCAAAAGCAAATACAAGAAAACTAGAATGAATATGTAGGAAATCAACAGAAACATGTACAGCCTAAAAATTCAAGAATTCCTTCCAGTTTCTTTACCTGTATGTGAAGACCCCCAACTTCCCTCAAGAACAAGAAGTGCAAGCAAAATGAGTTCATCAGGGGAAACTATTTGCCACATTAAAGTTTCCCTTATTACATTACAAGACTTACATCCACACCCTTACTTTTGTATAGATAATATAGTGAAAAGAAATCCCATGTCCAAATTCTGACCATATGTATATAATTTAAGATACCATTAAATAACAAATAAGACAAATCCTATTTTAAGTATCATCTTAAAATACCATTTAAAATAAGAATCTAAAATTTAAGATCCTACCTATAATAGTCCATTGACTTATTTAAGATAGTGTTGCATACAATAAAATTTTAGTAAAATAAAATAGGTTTATTATCTCTTAAGGATATAAGATGATTTTTTCAAATGTATCAATATGTTAAATATCCAGCTGATGAGTACAAAGTTTTGATTAAATTGTTTCTACCTTACAAAAACTGAAATCTGTAGATTTTGCTTATTGATTAAGAAAAGAACATTCTATTGCTAGATAGCTGAATAAGTAATAATTTCTGCCTTGGAAAAGCAAGGTGACAGACCAGGAACCAAATAATTATAACACAAAATGTGAATGATGCTATAATAGTGGTAGAGGGTGCCACTGGGGTGCAGAGAAGAGAACAATGGCTTATGTCCCAGGCAAATCAAGAAGGCTTCCTGGAGGAGATGACATTAGAATCAGAATTTCCCAGACAGAAGAGAGAGGGACACACTTCCCTTAGGTCTCTCTCCAGTATTTCCCTTTTCAAGTTCTGGCTTTCTATCTGGCTAAGGGACCTTATTGCTACAGTAGAAGGGACATTAAAACGGTCAACTTTCATTTTAATGAGGAATTAGATTTTAGTGAAATCCCATAGTTGTCTTCTTGCTGGTCATTAGAAAGGGGGTGAATAGCCCAAGACTACTAAGGGATAAATTTGGTAGATAAAAATGGTTTATATTATTGTCTGCTGTGACATCAAAATATTTTCAAAGGCCAAATTAAAAACAAATGTCTACATAGGAAGATGAAAAAAAAAAGCTATTCTCCTACTACCCTACCCCACCCCAGATTTAAAACAGTAAGAATTTCAAGAACTTTTTGAGGGTAGAAATAAGAAGAACAGAGAAAAGAGAGGAAAAATAACATGGCGTCGTTATAGACTATTCTTCCGAAGTAAAGGCAAGAAAGACAATGAAGGGAAAAAAACAGAACACGTGTATTACAACATATAGCACCATAAGGCTGTGTCTGATGCTCTGGAGGGCTTCAACAAGTACTGTTCAGCCAAAAATCAATTGAAAAATCAGCATGATAACAGAGCATGAGTTGCCCTATAATAGCCTTAAGACCCCCAAGGCTATGCAAGTCCCTTTCATCTGCCACACTGCACTGACTCCAGGGGACCCTCACTTCCCCTCCCTGAGTACTGTGCCCGGCTGTATTTCTAACCTACTGCCTTACCCGCCCTTAGAAATGGGAGCTGACGGGACTGAGGATGTTTTAAAGTGGTTCTGAAGAATTTTTTTTTTTCTGATTTATTCTTTATGTTTTCTGGACATTTGCACTCAAATTCATCCTAGAATATCCTCTATTTCCACAATATTAAGTGGACAGGCATAATCTCTTGAATAAGCTAATAACGGTCTTGTATTTTGAATGCCTTAACTAACCTACATGAAACTGCCCCTTAATAAAAATCAGAGTTCAGGCTTATGCAAATGTGGCATGTAAGCAATTCACAGCATTGTTATAAATATACATATATAGTTCATTCCAAGATTTCATCTCAATATTTCTTCAATCACTTCCTCACAATGTCTGGTTTGTTCAATTTATATTTCTACTTGGCATTTGGTGCAAACCCCCAAAGATAAGATACATCTGTCCCTTAGTCACAAATCTTGGCATTTTTACCTTAACTCAATTGTGAAATGATTGGCTGAAAAATTACCTTGCAGGATTTCCTCATAATAAAGCATTTTATTTCCAAACTTTTGAATGTGACATGAGATGGACCAACTCAGGAGTGACATATTAAAGCTTAAGGAGGACATATAAATACCCTGATCCGTGTGAGGGAAGGAAAAGCTAATTGGAAGTCAGCTTCCCTGTGATTATCAGCTTGTTTATGGGGAGGAGGACGCCTCTGAATGGCACTGTAAATTCATCCCTGATTATGGCGTTAAAACCAGAGCTCATTTCCACAAGCTCCCCCAAAGCCCCCAGCCAATGCATTTTGTTTACTTACAAAGCGTTGTGCACTGTTTTCAGAGAATGACAGTTTCCCCTGCTTTGATTTTTCTCCATTTTCAAGAAAAATTAATCAGTTGAACAAGCCAGTTGTCAGATTTCACTTCCCTCATGGCAGAAAGCACACATATTCATTGTCTGCTATAAGAATAAATTTTAGTAATTTTTCCCCATGTCAATATGAATATTAGACTGACCCAATTAATATGAAACGCTTCTATGCTGCTGGAACAGACAGTGCTCCAGAAAGAGCCATTTGCACAACCTGTTCATGATTATGGGCCATAAGGACACAAAGATGGCACACACATTTGTGGACCATCTGAATTCTTATACGGGAAGGGGAGGGGGGAGAGGGAGCGGCATGACGTGAGCTTGACTGTCGTGGGTCATGTTTTTTAATCCGGAGTATTGGACATGTAACACAGCAACAAGAGCTGATCATTTTGTTTAATCACCTTTTGGATCTTTGCCAGATGGTCTCTATTGAGAGCGCTGCAAACAGAGAGAGATGAACTGCATCTAACACGCCACCAGAGCTTTCCCGTAAATGTCTGAGAACTGATTCCAACAAGAATTTAGTCTCAGAGCAGAAAGGGATACATTTAAAAACTATGTGCATTAACTATACTTTTCCCCATAGAATCCTCACTTGGCATGAATAATTTACCCACTCTTATGCTAATGGGATCATGAAAGTATCCCTCGTCTTTAGTGCAGCTATTCTCAGCTTTCAGTAATTACCCCACCCAGTGAAAATAACATGGCTTCTGCATTGAATGGCCGACTAGTACCTGACAATTAGAAAGATCATGGCTGACAATGGACTGGTCCAGAACCCAGACAGAGAACGCTTGTAGGCCAAAGAAAAGTACAAGCGCAAAGTAACGTTGGCCTTGGGCGGGAAAGGGGAGGAGGGGGGCGGATGCATGGGGTGGAAAGTAGAAGAAAAGAGGAAAAGAAACATTTTCTATTGTCAAGCTTTTCTTTCTCTGACTTACTATCAAGATTTTACTTAAGCAAAAATCTGTTCTTTACGTTATTAAGTGTAAAGGCATTCACAACAAGATTCATTTTAAAGGAAAAAAAGAGACCATATCTAAGGAAAAAAACTAGAGTTATCTTTAAAGCACGTCTGCATTAAGAATTTACTTAATCGAAATTTTAAAAAATCTAAGTCGTGGAAAAGCCCCTACATTTTGATTTTTGAACTGAAAAAAGATTACCAAACCAAAAAAAAAAAAAAGAAGAAGAAAAGAAAAGCTAAAAAGAAAACTCTCTTTCGACCTCTGTCCACAAAACTCCATGTTAGGTAGTTCACTGTGTAAAAATTATCAGGCTAAAACATCTGGGAAAGAAAGCTATGAAACAGCAGGGAACGTGGCTGGTTTATTGTTTATCTTTTGTTTATGAGGCAGTATTCAAGTTTAATTACTACTCTAAATTAAACTCTAACTGGCATCAGGAGACATCCCTTTACATGACTAAGTTAAAAAAAAAAAAATCTAGAAATCTCAACTCCGGGCTTTTCAAGTAAGTTGATACATATAGGAAGAAATTACTCAAAATTAACAGCAATTATAGAAAGCTTTTAAGCATTTATGGGCACCATTACATGCTCCTAGAGCATTTATTTATTAGAAGAGTTCAATTTTATTTCTAGCGGTTGCTATTCTAAAACGTCTTAAGAAAATCAACAGAAATTATTTGGATGTTTGCCGATGATTAAGGATAGTATTCCTTTTGATTTTATTTGGGGAGCCAAAAAAGTATGAAAATGCAACATAAATATTCTATAATACAACAGCTTATTCTGTGCCAATGTTCAATTCTCAATTACATTCTCAGTGAATTTTCTGATACAATTAGGAGGACAGGAAGGAAAAGAAATGTCACCATATTTATCATAACAGTAAGTGACCAGTTTTGGATGAACTTAGCTCTAGGAAAAATAAAAGTTAAAAGCAACTAGCAAAAGATTATGCCAGATGGCATCTGTCATATTGTATTTAGGGTTATTTTAAAGAGATTGCCGCCACTATGAAAACATTCCATTGACAGAGTTTTCCTAGACTGAATAAGAAATCCCAGTAGAACATATTCAGGACCCACTATAAGTGGGTTTGAGGGTTTCCCCCGTCTTTTAACTATGTAACTGGAATACTTGGTGGGGAAGAATACTATTTCATGCATTATATAATAATTCAACAGTGTAAGCCTGTGTTAGACTTTTGCTTACCTATAATCATTTACGTTAAATCTATAGTGGGTATTTTTAGATTTCAAAACCATGATTGCTAAATAATTGCATAATATCTAGTTATGGAATTTTAGTCTCATTGCCTGGATGATAGAGACATCAAAAGAGAGGTTTTGTAGGTGGCAGAGTTGAGGGGAACTATGCTGGTTTGTACAGCCCTGTGTCTTCAAAGATGAGAGATGCATAGATGCTTAAATACTAATGGATTTAGGTTAAACTGGGTCTGGCAACAGTATGGTTAACGTGCGTGTGGTGTGCAGTGTGAGCTCAGCAGTTACTGGGCCAACTGTCTCGGTATTTCTGGGAATCCTGCCTATTCACAGTGCAGGGATTGTTCAATTGCTGCAAAATGTACAAAATGAATTTTACAAAAATGAATTGTAAGGAAGGCCCCATTACAACGATTTTACAGCAAAGATGTCAACATCAATTTTTCTTTCATGCCTAGCTAATGATTAAAACAGCATATTCCATTTGCCTAAGACAATTTATTTCATATTGGCACATCAAAATATTGAAATACAAAGTTATCTTTACTCTGCCCTTTTTATTCACTGCTGCTGAACCCATACCATTGTTCAAATCCGGAAAAAATAAAACAAACTTGGCACGAAATACTTAAAACAAAGGCTCATCAATATTCTCCAATTTGTCAACATCTCAATTACAGCACTGGAAAAAATGTAAATTTCATGTGCTCTAAACACTGAGGGGTCTATTCTCCTGCCAATTCACATGCGTAACTCCCATCAGCGTTAATGGGAGTTACACAAACCCATCAATAATAATAATACTTTGTACATATATTGTGCCTTTCATCTAAGGCTCTCAAAGTGTTCCAGGAACAAGGGGGCTGCTTCCTAGTCTTTACTCTGGGCAAAACCCACAATGAAATACAAAGCAGCTTTTGACTCAGCAGGTACAGAATTAGGGACCCCACGCCTTATTATCAAGCCCCATTTTATTACTGATGGGAAGCCAGACACAAAGAAGGCCAGTTACTTCCCCAGAGACCCAGTCTGCACCCTAATTCTATCCCTGAAAAATAAAACAGACTTTTTTCTTCATTCTCATGTGACTAACAAGATAAACTCCATTTGGCTGCTTTTAGCCAAAGAAATCAGAGTGAATGAAAGTCTGGTTCATATTTATGTAGTTTACTGCTAGGCATGTGCTGTGTGAAAGAGACAGTAAAGTCAGGTTTCACATTTTATCGTTTGTTTTTTACAATATTTTAAAAATTTGATTTCCCCCCCTCCTTTGGGTTTGCTGTACAAACACGGAGGAGGAAAAGATGACCTTTCACCTGTGTAACTGTAGCTCTTTCCCTATCAAGTCATAAAATAATGAGATATTTTTAGGTTCCAAAGTAAAGGTTCATATGAATCATTTTAGTAGAAATATTCCCCAAATCATAAAGCAACATAAATGCATGTATTGTTTTATAGCATATGGCTATTAAAGTTTAATTTAAAATGTGTATGAAAACATTGTCTTTAGTACAATTCATCCCTATTTTTTTTCTGTTTATCATAATTTGTTTTGAAACTGAATCGTTTTACAGTTTTCCATATGCCTGTTGTGCTAATAAATTCTGAATAAGCAAGAAAACTCTTTTCTAAACTAAAAATCTTGGTTCCCAATGAAGCATTTTAATACATTTAATATGGAGAACATAAATTTCCTTCTTAGGCTTTCCATTAAACGTCAACCCTAAGATTTAACCTGGGATAAGCATATGTGATTTCAGTCAATATCTCTGTTGACTTTGCCCTGAAGCAGATAATTAATCTTTCCCATAGAAAGCTACTCTGGACAATTTGGTGGGACAAAATATCTTGAAAACATATTTAAAAGGCTAATATGGGCACGAGTATGACAAAATACACTCAAGTCTGACCTTTGAAATGTAGAATCTTTGGTAAAATACAGAATATCTTTCAACCCGTGTTTCAGAGCCACTGATGTAGTCAGCCAGGTAGCAAATTCTCCATGCCCAGAGAGTCTCCATTTTCCAGGAATCAAAACGTTTTTTTTTGCCCCTCACACTTTAATACAGTAAAATGACTGACTTCCTAGTACTCAAACACATAAGCTACCATGTCCATTCTTTAATCCCATGGAGATGTGATTAAAGGAACAAAATCCTATGGGGATCAAATCCTTCAACATGGCATCCGTGGGTGGGGCTAACCACAACATAGAGGTTCGTGTGTATGGTTTTTACGCAACTATATCGGTCTCAGTGCTTTTCTCTTCCCTAACAAAAACAAAAGCAAAAACAACAAGCCAGCAAAATTAACCAAAATGATAAAACTCAATGCCTTGGCCGTGGCCGCAACTGTTCAGCGTTCCAAACCCCAGGGTCATCCTTCCCTGCCTCCCCTTCTCCCTGGCCCTCTCCTGCCATCTCGCTGGCCATAACTCAACCAACCCAACTGAACCAGTCAGTTTTAAATTTCAGTTGGGACCTTGGTGACCTGTTAATGAATCTACAGAGAGGAGAAAAACTCACAGTGTTGAGTTATGCCTGGTGTTGCTAGCTGACTTGGAGTCAGAAATGCTTGAAGCGTTAACGTAATTGCAAGAATGTGAAAAATGAAGCGCTGGGCTCCTGAGCAAAGTGAAAGGTCAAAGCGAGCCTCACACACAACAAGTCTTTGGAAGATAGCCTCATTAGACCATTAAGTCTGCTTCTCCTTTCCCCTTCTCTTGTACCATGTTTAAGGTGTTTTGTTTTTATTAATAGATACATTTCCCCCTTTGTGGCACCATGATTTGGGGTGGTGGGAGGAGAGGAGTCTTAGAAAGCTTTTCAGATTTAAACACACTGAGAAGTCTTTCTCCAAGACATAGAAACACAATGAAAGCCACTGCATTACAGATTCACTGAATTTATATACATTTCATCTTCAAAATTCTTTATAGTTTCGTTTTCTTACATATAACCAAAGTGATCTAATAAAAAACAGTACAGAAAGCCTAAATAGATACAGTTCACCGGTTCTTCCACAATTTACCATCTGACAGTATTCATTTCTGTGTTAGTTGCAGCTTGCTTAAACCTAGATTCTAAGTTGGACCCATTCACAACTTAACAACATCCTAGAAGGGACACTTCTCTAAACTCTTCCAGAATACTAGGAATCCAAAATCCATGACCAGGAACTTGGAAATATAAAGGCACTCACCCTACATCAACCATCGTTTTTTAAATGGCATATATGACTACAGCTCAAGCTGTTAAACTGTCCTCCACTTGGAAGACTGTCTAATGCTTAAATATTGTGGCCATAAACACAGTCATAATAGAGATGAAATAGACCTAGGAGATCAGACACCATCTAATGTAAAATATTAAAAAGTAAAATCTATATACTTTCCTGGCCCACGTTCAATAATGCATCTTCTTTTAAATAATAATTTTAGCCATAGAAGAGTCAACCCTACCAATACATAATTGCTCTCTGTGCAATAGGTGAGCCTTAAATGGTAAAATTTATTTTAAATGACTCTAGGCTTCCTTGTCATCTGTAGTTGACGTCCCCCTTGCCTTTTGATTATTTGAATTTTTACAATTTGTGACAAAAGTCTCACCATGGCAGCTGAATAGAAATGGGGACAAATAATCTAAGAATTTCAAAGTCCATCTTCCCAAAATACAATTCCATATAAAATTTGCATGGCGCTTTGGAACTAATAAGAACAGATTTTTGCATCATGTGTGCTTTACAGGCATCATTGCTTGATTATAGAAAACCCTTATAGTTGATTTACAAATAAAATATCCCATTTATAGTATAATTCAATCTACTGCATCACAGAAGCAAAGATCCGTCATTCTATTTGCTTACACCCAGGAGTAAAGAGTAGATAACCAAATTTGTCAAAGAATTGGCAGAACTCATCGATTGTTATTGTAATGCTTGCTTAAAGACTAGACAACTCTTTTTGTTTTGTTTTGTTTTTGGTGAGCAATATAAGTTAAGGGAAGGAAATACTGTCTCCCTAAATAGCAGTCATTTATACTCCCTAACCTGCCACTCTCCTGTTTACAGTGAGGCTGATGTACCAATATAAAATACTGATGTTATTTCAGTCATGCCCACTTTGCACAAGGAAAATCCTTGACTTTTTACCTTGCTCACTGCTGTTGTCTCCACTCTGGGACGCATGGCCCCCACTGGAGGGCCCTGGGGTGCCTGCTGAATGGGTGGAAGTTGCATCATCATGGTCTCGCCAAGATGCAGGATTCTGATGTCAGGAGGCCCAGGAATTTTTCCACAGTTACCATTTCAGCCATAAATGACGAACCAAGGGGAAAGGTACAGAGAGAGGCAAAAAACATGTACATATTAGTATTTGTAGAACTAGGCATATATAGATGCCATGTTACAGTATGTTGTCTTTTCAGCAATAGGTACCGAAAGGAAAAAAAAAAGCACTAGAATCATGATGAAGTGATAGTTATGTCAGTGTACATATTTGTTAAAACCAATTGAAACAGATGCCTTAAAATGGATGCATTTTATTATATACAAATTATACTTCAATAAAGTGAATTTTTTTAAGTTAGAAAAAAAAAGCCTCCTTAAAAATCTAAAAGTTTGCTCTTTAATTAATTATGCCACACTCTTCCAAGAAATAGGTCCCAATGTTCTTGGATACCAAACACTTCAGAATATTAACACATCTATAAAACTCAACAACTCCCTTAAAAATTCAGATTGGAGAATGTATGGGACAGCCCTTCACATCAAATGCATTGCCCTAAAAAGGCGTGAATTAACTCTCAAAATCATTGTCAACTGATTATATCATTAACAAAGACAATAATATTAATCATTGCATCAATACCTTCCTTGCTATTTAATGTGCGCAAACGACAATCAGAAAATGAAACAACTATGAACTGTGATCCACCTAATCAACTGCAGAGGACTTCCTTTAGTGCTGCATGGAAGGTTTAAAGTCACAGAGCAATGCTTTTTCCTGAAAGAACTGCTCATTTTAAAGGACGTGTAAGGTAAGCCGAGAGTTATAGTTCATGCTACTTTGCTGAGTGTATTCTTCTTCTGTTCCTCCTCCCCTTTCCTGATCAGTCCCAATACCCTGCTGTCGCTTAAAGGAAAACAGGAATTCTAATGTACAGGAAGGACTTTATCAGCACCACATGAAGGCAGGCAAGAGATGGAATTTCCTCTGGCAGAAACAGAGAGTAGGAACAGCATATGAAACAGACCAGCCTTAAGGTCAGAGTTGTACACTTGTCACCTGTATGCGATAACTTCGACTAAGCCCACAGATCTACTGGCAAGCAAATCTGTTGGGGGTGGGGGTGGGGGTGCAGTACTTTGAGAGCAACATAAAAAGCCCCGTCAGTCCCTCAAAGTACACTATTTCTTCTTACAAGAATTGGTAACTAAGGACTCAGACTGACATGTCTATAGGCAACATGCTAACATCTTACCACTTGAAGACAATCTTGCCGTGTTGTCATTATATATACTTTATCCAGAAAAAAAGGTCAGTCTATCATTTTCTCAACCTTAACCCTATGATGTACAAATAGAACATAAAACTTCACCAAAACAAAGTCAAGAAACCAAAGAGAGAAAAAATAAGGAACTATTATCATTTGGAACAGCAACAACAAAAAAAATCTGTTTGCCTCTATAGATCTGTCTCAAACCACTGTAAATTAATATTTAGCATTTTTGATAGATGGTGAAATGTCCCAAAGTTCTAGAGACTAATAACATCTCTATCAAACAATGCTGTTGGCACCGCTGTCAGGCAAGCCACTGATTCAAAGGCAAAACCTTAAGCAGAAACTTTGTGACTGTAAGTACTGCACATATATATATATATCTCTAAAGTAAAGATATAGTTTTGAAAGTATTGATAGATTTGGGAACAAAGTTGAACAGAATAAAATGAAAACCAAGGTTCTGCTGGTTTGAAGACAAAGTCATGCCTGTGATTTTTGTATCTAAGTTCGAAACTCTTCCAATAGTTTTTAGCTAAAAGCAAACAGAATGCAGGGGCTCTTCAAGCTTTGCAGACTCTTCGAGTCAGCTGTTTGCTGGATGGTAATCAGATAAAGAGCTAGAAGAATTACAAGAAAAATAAAAAAACAATAGCATGGCATGAGTTTAGTCTTGCAACAACACTGGCTAGAGCCTTCTTTTAGAAACTGCAATAATAGTCACCTAAGCTAAACTTTTCAGTTAAACTTTGCATCACTAAAACAGCAAGTGATGTGAATTTTATGCACTGCATGCTTTTTATTAAGCTGGTGGCTATAAAAGCTCCTTACCCCTCATGAAAATTACAATAACTAACTACTAACACCTCAACTATGTTTTAAGGCAAATGTCATCTAACAGCTATTTTATAATCATTCAAATGAAGCCCCAGTGAGTCTTTCTGTTTGGACATGAGAGTGATTTCAAGGGATCACTCAGAAGGACTTCTTGCAATGGAAAGCACTGTCTTGTCCCCATCAGTCAAACCTGTACTGAGTTTTAAAGTCAGGCCTCACAAGTTTATAACTCAGTTGATTTCCTTCCCTGGTTTTTTGGAGGAGGCGGTCTCTAAACTAAAGGGGTGAGAAATAAGCCACATAAGCAAATAATACTTTTAGAGCAGCTAGTTCCTCCAAATCAGTTGGGTCTTGGGTTTTCAGCTCAGTCCTGAAGTTTACTCAAGCTCACTTTTACTATCTCACCCACCATGCCCCTGTTTCTTCCCCCTTACCTTCCTCACATCCTCAAAGATGCTGTCCTACAAGTGTCCCAATCTCCATAGTGTGTTTCAAGTATTATGATCTACTTTGCAAGACTGACACAAACTAGTACCAGGATATTCATCTAACTTGGAAGTAGGAAAAACAGCTGAATCCCTCTGGGGTTTGAAAGCTGAAGAGTTACCCCAAAGTTGTCTGTATTCAGCTACATCACAGTGACGTGATCACGTACAAACATAAATACTGATAATCTGGTCAATAAAAATTGCTACCTCCTTGATCACAAAACACTGGAAGCAACATGGATAGCTACAATACAGTCCTTTACACATAAGATTGGTTTGTTCTTAGACTGAAGTATTTGTTTGTATCACAACTCCTTTCTTCTTCTTTCCCCTCCCTAGATAGTTTCCAAGTTTACATCCTTCAAGAATAACTGCTTGGCTTTCTGCCAAATTATATGCAGAAGTTTAGTGAATCTTGAAACCGAAGTGGCATATGAAAGCATGTAAAACACGTGACATACTTAGAAAAATAAAGAGAAACGCTGTGTGTGTGGGGGGGGGGGGGGGCGGGGCGGGTGAGGAATCAGGTAGGTGCATTCCACAGTCTATGTCCTGCTCCTCAGCCCCAGGTATCATGAAGACATTCGAGGGCAAGGAAGAGACATGTTTCTATTCCCAGGGGCTTTCATAATTAGGAGTCAAATACAGGACTCTTCTTGCTCTTACGTAATTGCATTAAAGAGCAGTGTTAGCAGGAGAAAAGCAGTGAATACTGAGTGGAGCACAATGGAAGGAGATGGAAAATAGATACAAGAAGCTAGGTCTCCAGGGGCAGTATTTTCTATTTGCTGGGCTACAGACTCACAGCTGATAATGCAAGTTGTAATTAATATAAAAGCAGGAGACAAGATGGGGAGAGCTTGTAGTAGCGGGGCCACAAGAGATCACTCTGCAGCTCTCCTCTGTTTCTCATTTACACACAGCTCTCCCTAGAAAACACAATTCTGCCAGTGTTTCCTCCCTTGAAAGTTAAAAAAAAAAAAATTGATTTAGCACCATCATTGAATTTTGCTAAATCTAGGAAAGAGCATAGAGCGGACAGGCATCTCTGGGCAGAAAAAGCAAATCCTCCATGCACCTCTTTTGTTGAGGCTGCAGAGATGGTGGACATTATAATGTTTTAGACCAGTTTGGCACTTCTGGGGGAGACCTGCTGATAGGATACTATTTAATAATTCCCAGCGAACTGGTAGTATTTCCCTGTTGAAATGATTCCACCCAGCTCATGGTTCTTCCGTTGAAAAAGCAATGAAATAAAATGTGTAAGTGTTTCTGAATAAACACAAAACTGAATGGGGAAGTGAAAAGTATTAGGTTTCCAGGAGTTAAAAAAAGAAGCCACACCACACACAAGTTCGACCTCAGATCATCTGAAACTCATCTTAGACTCCAGATGAAGAGGTGATGCAATGGATGCGGTGTAGGAGAAAGAACCCTAGACTGGAATTAAGACTCGAGGGTGCCACCTCCAACTGTCACATGACCTCAGGTGATGCACTTCATTTCCCTGGAACATGTTTCCTTTCTCTCTTTAAAATTAAGAAGTCAGGTAAAATAATCCCTAAGGTCACTTCCACTTCTTATTTCTATTATTAAAAAAATACTTTAAGCATTTGATTTTCTAGAACCCACAAAACTAAAACACAATATAGAACACCAAGCCAAAAATAACACAAGAACTTGGAAAATACTGTAAAGTAATTCAGAATACGTGTTTGTAGGTAGAAAGTAAGAATAAACCTAAAGATATTTAATCAGCACATGGAGCATGCAAAACTAATTTGACTAGAGATGTTCAAATGACAAAGTCAAGATATGCTCGCATCAGTACACATAATTAATGTAACTTACAGATTTCCTACGACTTTAAGAGGTTTTCACATCTTAACAGTTAACATTGAGCAAAAATCATTTTTAAAAATAAGAGGAAGACTCCTATCATGAGGTAGTCAAACCTACAAAAGTTCTAGACGTTAATTGTGCAATCTGAAAAAAATGTTGGAATTTCAATTTCGTTATTCCAAAGTTGACATAAGAACTCAGGAGAACCGTGCGTGCTTTCAGAAGGTGGACTCACTCTTTAAAAATGTAAATAGAACTGGGGTCTTTCCCTCATCTCCCTGCTTCCACCCTCTATTAAGTTTTGAGAATTAATATGTGAGCAACTCTCATGGAAATGGCAAACACTCTTTGCAAATGATTCCTCCTCTGATGGAGCAACTTTTAGAGAATATAGAAATTTCTTATACTATTAGTGTACTATCACATTATAAAATGTCTCCTGTAATTCTGAAATGGGATAATGTATAGAATGTTAAGCCTGAAAAAAAAATGAGAAAATGAATTTTTAAAATATCAAACTTTTCATCTGATAGTGGATATCTGTTGTTGTCAAGTTCACCTTTGTTTAATTCCATCTCATTGCAGTTACTCTGAAAGCATACTCCAACTGCACAACCTACATGATTTCACTAACGTAATTATTCTCGATGGGAAATTAACAGAAAAGCCATCAACCACCAGAAACTACACAACAACAACAGAAAACTCATGCCCCTGGCCCCTGGCCAGGTCTCCTTGGGTTGATGGACAGGGCTCAGAGGTGGAACCTTCCTGAAACAGGTCCTCCAAGAACTTGGATAACATACCGTGAGGTCTAATCTTACACCAGAACATAAGAAATTATCTGATAAAATAAATCATTCATATTATTAATGTTATTTTCACATCCCAATGTCTCCTCTTTTATATTCTTAGACCAATCACTTAGACTGCTCTCTCTCCTCACTGCCCATTCCCTGCTGATTTTTCAGACACTTGCCTGTATTCTGTCAGGAACAAGGTTCAGGGGATTCTCCCCTTTGGCTTAACTCAGTTTTTAAAAACTGTGTAGACGTAAATAAATTTGACATATTCAGAGATGTGAAAGAAAACAACAGCATATCTTCACTTAAATTACAGCTTTCAAAATAAAAATTTAAATAATTTTTCTTTTATTACTTAGCTTATCAGAGCCAGTCAATTTTTAGGCACCTGCCATTAATTTTCAGTAGATACAATTTTATTTTCTTCCCTATACTTAATTCATCCAAAAAACAAATACAATGCAATTTCTTAAGCACTTTATAGAAATAACTATATAACTATGTACCTTCAGGCCAATAGAGCTTAGGTCAGAGAATGTATTTCAGAAACAAATAAAATTCATTTATCTAAACTTGATCTAAAGATATGTAATATCTTTATATGTAAATAGAAAGATATATTTCATTTGTCTGCACTTGATCTAAAGACTTGATGTAAAATTATGTAAAGTAGATAATGTGGACATCACCTATTACTCAGAAACACTACAGACTAGGAAAAGCATGATCATGCCACAACAGTTTTCAAGTTGAAACTTTTTTTCAAGAAGTGGTTTGTTGACAAGTTTATTTTTAAAAATAAATAAATTTGAACGTCTAGGAAACTTAACAAGAACTGCAGATGGAAAATGGAGTTCTATTTCTTTTCACCATTATATTTTTCTCCCCAGTATTCCAAAGAATACTATAACAGTTACAGGTAGCTGTTTCCTACCTATAACAATTACTCTTATATGATAATAAAAGTATAAGATGAAATCTTTATATTAAAAATATTAGCAAGCATTCACTATGGATCTCCTAAACATGATAAAATTATAGCCCATGTTGCAACTTTTATTTTCTATTCAATTCCAAACTTTTTTTATTAGTATGCCCATCATGTAAGTGTCAATGGGAAACGAACAAATGAATTGAATGTATGGAAGGTAATTATGTTGGTCTTCCATTCATGCATCTATGTTACATCAGATTATTTATAGAATATTATAGAATGTGAAATCAACATGACAACAACCTTGTTCACTAGGCAAGAGCATGTAAAACTCATTTTTAAAAGTTGGCCCAAAATACTTGCTTTTGAGATATTTATATCAATTAATTTTATATATTTCTATTTTTAAAAATTTTATTAAGAAAATCAAAAGCTATTTTGGTGCCTAATACTTTGCTCCTGACGCTTCTGTCTTTGCTTCCCACTACTTAGAATCACACACTTATTCTTTCTTTTCTCTTTCATTCTCTCTCTCCCTGCTTGCTCCTTCCTTAAACACATACACATACACCCTCACACAAAGTAACTTGATACCACTTAATAAGGATAGAGGTGTATGTGTTTTGGGGGTGTCAAACAGCTGTCACAAACTGTCACCTCCAGAAGAGAAACCTTGGCACACAACAAATTAAACTACACTTCTTTTTTAGCTGTCATTATTCATAGCCAATAAGTTGAAATGTTCTCAGCATTTCATGTGCAAATAAAACCACAAGGAAGCCAGTAGATCAGAATAGTGGGCCAGCAGATAAAAAAGAGAAAACAACACGCTGTCTCGGTCCTTCTGAAGTGGCTCATCATCACCCCTGCACCAGCATGCACCAAATGAGATCCAGCCTGGGGCAATGTATTAAATATGCATATCAAAGCAAATGAAAAAGTAAACCTGGAGATTCAAATTGGATACATTTACATGCTGAGAATGTCCCACTCATACCGCTTTTCAGGTAGTGGGTCTGAGGAGGTATGTTCACTTTTTTGCATCTGGGGGGAGTTGAGGGAGGAGGAATAGCCTGCAGAAGAGGCTGAACATAAGAGGATCACTCTGTAGGGGAAGACCTGGGAAAGAATACATTCCATACACTTAAGGTGCCAAAGTACCAAAAAGGGTAAAAAAAAACTCTCCAAGGTTTTCTCTCATCTCCTACGTAAAATTCAAATCTGTGGCAAACTTCACCATTTCCCACTCGGATTGCTGGTGGAACAAATTATTGCTTCCTTTGCAAACAAATAGCAGGGGGGCTAAAGTAAAAATGTTATAGTTCAGACTCTAGGAAATAAAAGGCTTTAAATTATGATGCCCAATGAGGTGGTAAGCCCTCATGGGTTCAAAATAAATCAGTTGTCATATTTACTTGATTGGGGGCCTCTAAGAGAGGCAACAAATGTTACAGTTGATTCTTTTATTCAAAGATGATGACTGTTGCATTATTAAAGCACTATCTTCTTAGGTATAACTTCTTTCCTGAGTATAATTTAATATTCCAAATAGTACCATAAACTGGCATTGTTGATCAGCCAATTCTATAAACAGCCTAGTCTATCCTATCTCTTCTATATAAACATCAGCATGCTCTAGTTCCATATATCCACTTGAAAAAACAATTCCAAGAAACTATTCTAGAAAACCAAATAGTCAAGACCCCTAGAAATGACACGAGAAAAGCTTTTGCTGCAGAAAACTGTGAACTTTTCATCCTACAAACCATGTAACTAGACGCCTTCCCAGTTCCCCCAGTAGTGCAAAATGTACATGAATTTAGAAACAGGAAGCAATGAAAATAAACAAGTAAATGACAACAACAAATACTTTGAAGGCAGTGTCATGCCCTGCCGACCACAACCACACAGCATATAGCTACCTATCAGCAAATGAACTTGCCATAGCTGCTTGTTGCACCCACCTGACTTCAGTGAATACACTTAATATACAAAAGAGCTCCCCAACATTTCCCTCCCAGTGATGGAGAAAGCCAAGAGTAAAGACAGGCATGGGAGCCTTCAACACCACAGTATTTATTCTGTCTCAGAACTGGACATCGGTACTGATGTTTTCTTTTTTTTTTAATTGAAACTTTCGTCCTTAGGCTATATGGCTTTCCATAGAGCACAAAAGCTACTCATTAAAATCTGTGACTGTATATTTTCAAAACTTTTGAAGAAGGAGGGGGAGAAACTTATTCTCCAGGTATCTCAACTCATTCCTCTTACCACCTAGGAGTGGGGGGTGATGGTGGTGATACAAACTACCTTCAAGCCTCGACGCCCATTTAACTCCACAGAGTGCTAAATTAATATTTCAGCCATCAAGTTAGTAGACTATAGCCCATATCATTCAGGTTGTGAGTTCAATTGACTGTAATCTATGGACACCCTGTCCCCCACCCCCAGGCTTGAGTTCCTATAAATAAACTGCTGTTCACACCCACTCTTTAACCTCTCCACTCTTGCCTTTCCTACCAGCTGCAATCTTTCTTCTCTTTGCTTCTTTTTCAAATTTTCAGTCTCACTACATATGCTTTTTTTTTTTTAAGCATCAGACTCACTAGATCAGTTCCAAAATAGGATTAAAAACAGAGAGAATAGAAAGAAATCTCCGTTCCTGGCCTGACACACATGGGTCCCTCCTGACTATACTCTCCGTTCTCATCCACCAACTCTTTTAAGTGTTAAAATTCAACCACTAACCTATGTTTACTCAATCACAATTCCCTTCAGCTTTCTGTAATACATTGTTAATATTTGTTTCATCAAGGTTACTGTCTTTTATTACCAAGATGCTTCAGGCACTTGGCATTAAGTTCATACACTGACAATAAGTTTCTATACAGCATAAGCTCAGAAAACTAGAATGGGTTCACTCCTTTTATTTCAAATGCAATGCAAGATTGGCAATAATTCTCAGAATTGCCATCTCTGCGAGAAACTGAGAAATCAGTCCTTGCTCCCCAATTTTCTCCCATCCTGTCCAGTTAACTTTCCTGCCTCCTTCTCTCCCTGCTGCACTGATTACAGAGTTGAGAAAGCAGAAAAGGCAGCGGTCACCGTATCAAGCAGACAATTTGCTAACACTCAAGTTACCAAATCCAGGAAACTTTACACATTAGAAGCACAAATCACTCTATCAATTTGCTTTTTTTTTTTTTTAATTCTCAACATAAATAAGGAAGGGGTCCAAGAAAAGGGAAATACAGATGAAAGGTGTGGAAGAAGTAGTGAGAAAGGGAGGGAAAGACTCCCAGAGAGACCAGATTTTTTATTTTAAAAAATAAAACTCAAGTCAGTGGAGCTAGAGGTTACAACAAAATTTTCAAAACTGCTGTGCCCAGTAGTCTTAAAAGAATGCCAAAAGCTCACAGACTTACATGGTCAGCGAGATTTGTGGAGGAGCCCGAAAGTTCTTCGTGATCCGACTTGGAGCTGCCGTCTCTTTCATCAATGACGAGGTCTATAGGCATTTTCCCCTTCAAACAGCTAATGTACCGGTGGCAGAAGTTATCACACAGTTCATGGACCTAGAAGGAGGGTCATGGTGGAGGGTTCAGCTTGTATTGTTGTTGTTGTTGTCATGGTTTTGTTTCATTTTTTTAAGGGGAAAAAATACCAGGTTGCAAGGTTTCATTTGGAAAGAGTAACAGTGCCATGTCTTCCAAACTAACTCTAATTAATGGGTGTAATAGTTGAAGGCAAGGAAACAATAGAGCAATTGTTGTAGCAGATATTATTCTCCAGAGACTTCCCTGAGCAACAAGTTACAATAAAGGGAACAGAAACAGGACTGGAAATAACTGGGTTCAGGCTGGGACTCCTTGGGGGGAAAATCCGATTTGATGATAACATCAAAATGTAAGGACGAAGGAACTGGGAACAGCATTAGCATTTGCGATTCAATAAGCTAGGAATTTTGTATGTTTCCAGGAGAAAATGATTGAGCTGCAGAGCAATGTAAAGACACCCTAGCCAGAATGATTCCCTCTGCTAGCACCTAATGCATGCCCTGGGCCTAATAGAGACGCAAGCAAGCTGAATGTCCAGTAACACAAATGGTTTGCTGCATTTCAAAATAATCCTGAATGCCTGGGGAAAAAAGGGGGGGTGGGGGGAGGCGGCTACTTTAAAAGGCAGGGCTGTCTTAATTCACCCACCCTCGGAGCCCCTGGGTTTGAAGAGCAATTTGAGGGAAGGACAAGGTAACAAGTTGCTCAAAATCTCTCCAGGTGCTCAGACTGGAGGTTTGTTAAAAACACTCCCAACTCCACCAGGAGAGGGAAGTGACTAAATCAAAGTGGGGAGTGTCGTTTCCTGCTTACCTTTTCTAACTCCAAAAGGTGAAACCTTAGTACTTGTATTGCTTGTATCATCTGGAAGAAAAGTTTTTAGAGTGTGGAGTTAAGGCTCTGTGACTGCTGCCACTCGGAGATTCCTAGTGGGGGGATGGTGAGGGGATTGGGTTGAGGAGAAGACGCAGGCAAGTGGCCAGGCAAAACCCACACATCAAGAAATCGTCAGGAAAACCAAGTGATTACTGATCATCTCTGCCTCATTGGCTACGGGGTGGGAATCTGACTCAACCTATGCCAAGGCATTTAGTATCTTTGCTCCTCACGTGTACTGAGCTATCTGCAAGGGCTGTCTTTCTAAGGACAGGCCTTTCTCCTCCTGAGTCCTCTTTAACTGTCCCCTCTCTCGACCTCAGGCCAACTTAAAAAAAAAAAAGACGAAGAAAAAGAAGAAGAGAGAAAGAAAGGAAGAAAAAAAAGTCGTTTCTCTAGAGAGAGAAAGCTTTTTAGAACAGCACACCCTGCGAAATCCCTCCTTACTAAAGAAGGAAATACTCCAGATGAATGGCGAGGCAGGGCCTTTGAAAGCGGATTTAAGTACTTTTAATATTGAAATTGTGCAAATTAGCAAAAGAATCGCACCTAAAAGTGGCCTGCGCTGGTCTGCCCCTCGCCCCCCTTCCCCGCCCACCTCCCGGCCCGCCCTCCGCGGCGCAGGCGGTTACTTCCTTCGGGTAAGCTGCCCCGGGCTCGGCCGCCTGCCCCGGCAAACAGAGGAAATAACTCACTTCTCGTCGCCTAGCTCCCGGGGCCGAGACCTGGGGCGCATCCCCTGCTCTAGCGCTCGGCGCCGCGTCCCCGCTCGCTGCCTCCCCGGGGCTCCGCGCGCCCTGACGTCCAACCCGCCCCTCACTGCCAGCTCCCCGGCGGGGGCGCTAAGCTGTTCCCTTCCTCCCCGTCGCTCTGGAGCTTCAAAAAGAGGGCTCTGCTCAAACTCCCCAGAGCTCCGTGGGGGAAAAGCGGGTGCTTCTGAGCAGGGGAGGGGGCCCAGGTTGGGGACAGGCGAGCCACAGTGAGCCTTACCAAATTGTCCAGCTCTGGATTTGAGGAAAAAAGTGGCTTTTCGGCGCGAACCTATAGGAAGCAGGGGAAAGTCAGCATGAATTATCACTCCATTTTAAAAGGAAAAAAACCCCTTGTCACCGACTAAACTGTCCTGTGCGAGTGGGGATGGCAGAGGGGCAGTGGCGGAGAAAAGAGGAGCTTTGGTAAAATACACGGGAAAAAAAAAACACAAAAAACCAGTAGGGACGGTTGAAAAGGAATCTGGACCTTCGGATCCTGGCCCCATGAAGGGGTACCTGGAACCACCGAGTTGGAGCCGAGATCTCAGGGCTGTTCTCTGGGCCCGGGCACCCGCTTATCCTGCCGTCCACGGGGCTGTGTTTTGCAGCCTCCCTCACCTCCGCGCCGGCGCCGACAGCCCCGAGAGGCGCCCAGCTTCCTTCCCTCCCGGGCACTCTCGGGGGCCCTCAAAGCCCCTATCCCCAATTCTTGTTCAAGTAGCTGCAGGCGGGGGAAAAGGCCAAGCCCCAGATTAGGAGCAGGTCAACTTTAATTCGAGGGTCGAGCCCCTGTATTCCTGGCTGGGGGGAAAAACAAACACCCATATTTATCTCCTCTTCCAATTCGCCTCCAGGCTCAAGGATGGGGAGGAGGCGCAGAGCGCGGACTGGGCCGGAGGAACAGATCGGGTGTCCCAGCCTCTTCCTCCTCTTTCAAGAAACGCTCGAGGAAAGGGGAGGGGGGAGTGAGGGGCTGCAAGAGGGCTAGTGGGTCAAGAAGGTTGGACCTGCTTGGCGAAGACCGCGATGTCCTCGTTGAAAGAGTCGGAGGAGCAGACGTCTCCGCCGGCCACTCCGGGTTCCCGCGGAGTGCAGGTCGCCAGCTCGCACTTCTCAAAGACCAGAGCTAACAGAGGAAACAACGGGTGCCTAACGGGCAGCGCCACGCAGAGACACACACACGGAGACGGGGTGCAGAGGGGAAGGAGCAAGAACTGTAATCAACAAGTTTGGAGGGTTCGGATTCCTTCCTTACTACCACAGACACGCATCACACTTGACAACCCTTCCTTCAGGCAGCGAGCCTGGGCCAGAGACAGAAAGGAGAAACGGCCAGGCCCTTTCCCTCAGCTCAGGACTCCCTCAGATGTGGTGGGAGAAGCCCCTGGCCACTTTTAGCCCTCCGAGTACAAATAGCCTCGGTTCGAACGTAAGGACGCATCCAATAAGCTGAGACAGTCTGGAGCCAGGAATTGAACCAGACCTACTCCCCACTCTACAGAGGCCGTCCAACCAACCCCTGAGACCCAGCCCTGACCTCCCAAGAGAGGAGCAGTCGGTGAAATCCAAGATTGCTTTAACTTCTGCATAGGGGAAATCATAGGAGGCCCAAGGCTCACCTTCAACCGCCGCCTCCCTCACCAGTTATGTTTCCTCAATCTAACCTCTCCACCCCCTCGCCTTATGAGCTTGTTTGGTCCACTTCTAGTAAAAGCCTGGGTATGGGGGGCCAGTTACATGCGGTACACGCAGAAGAGCTTCCTTCCCAAGACCACATTTCTCCAGCAGGCAAAAATAAATAAATCGAGTGTTATAACTTGGAAGTGTGCGTGTGCGTCTGCCCTTTGTGTTTCTCCGGGCGGTTCAGCTACACTTTGGGATGCTGGCGGCCTCTTGCTTCAGGCACAGTTGCTGTTTACTGACTGTCCCCTCCCCTCCGCATCCCGCAGCCTTCCCTCACCTACCCTCCGCTGGGACAGCCCGAGTGGTACATTCTGGGGCCGTGCAATCCCAGCCCTCCCTGAGTTCTCAGAATTTAAAATAATTTCCAGCCATCTCCTTCACTCCCCTCAAGAGCGGCTCTGTGCAGCAGTCCCTTCCACCCCGCTGCACTTCAAGGTCTGCCCCCTTTATTTACAGAGAATTAAGAAGAGGGTGATTAGGACTTCCTGGCCGGCCGAAGCAGCCCTGATCCCAGCTCAAGCTGCATTTAGTGACTCCCGGACTCTCGATAGGAAACAGAAAAGAAAAAAAAAAAGTTGCTCCTCATGGGCAGGAAACTTTCTCCTTCGTCAGGGCCTCTGTTAGGGGGCCCAGCTCTGCGTCCTTTGGCCAGGAATCCCGTCCTTGGGGAGAAGGCCTTGGCCAGATTGTGAGGACTCAGTCACTCCCGGCTATGGGGTCCAGAGTGGCGGGGCCTTGGGGGTAGACGAAGCCAAATCTTCCCGGGACTCACAGTCAAGGGGCAGAAGAGCAGCGCCCCCCCCCCCCTCCACCCCCCTCACTGTCCTTTCCTTTGGCAAGCGGTTCTCGCCCCCCACCCTAAGAAGCAATGACTCCCCACTTAGTCGGCCAACCCCTCATCCCCCACAGAGACAAACACACACTCGCACTCGCACTCACACCGTCCGCTGGGTCGGGAGGAGGTGGGGGCTGGTTTACCCATAGATCGCGTCCTTGTCCCGCTTCAAGGCGTCGTTGACAGCGGATCCCATACTGGCCGGCATGACATTGGGGTGCGGGGCGTGAGCGCCGTAGTGCTGCGTGGCGTGAAGCGGCGGCCCGTGGTTCAGGTGGTGAACCGGAGGGATCGGCCGCGGCGCGTGAGGGTCTCCGTACATGGAAGCAGGCACCCCTACTCCGTCCATCCCGCCGTAATGGGGCAGCTCATCGTACTGTCAGAACCCGGCAGAGGGGCGGGGGGCGCGGGAGGTGAGAGAGAGCCAGGGGAACCGAGGGAGGAGAGGAAAAGAAGCAGGGAGAAAAGAGCGAGCAAAGAAGTGGGGAAGGAGTAGAGAGACGAGAGGGGGAGAAAGCCAAGGGAAGAAGAGAGAGGAGGAGGGGGCGGGAGGGGGAGGCAGGAGAAAGAGAGGAAAATACAAATAAAAACAAAGTCAGAAAGAAGTACCCAGCACGAGTTGAGCACACAGAAACCAAACCAGCCGAAACAACGGAGTTGAAAGTTGGGAGGGTGGGTGTTTTTAAATTAAAAAAAAAAAAAAAGAAAAAGAAAAAGTATGAACCCAGAGCAGCTTTGAGAGCAGGGAGAGGGGGCGGTGAGGCCGGGGACCGAGGGGCGCCGGGAGGTCCCGCTCGGGCCGGAGGCAGCAGAACCGTAGCGAGCCAACCGAGGGAGAAGTGGAGTTAGTGAGAGGAGGAAGCCCCGGTTCCCACCCCTAACCCCCCTTCGTCTCCTCCAGAGGATCCAATAAATCAAAAGGCGAAATGAAACAAAATAAAGAGAAGAAAAACGCTAATAATCAGGACGAGAACGCCGAGGACGAGGGAAGACTGGGGCCAGTGCCTCCCCGGGGGCAGGGAGCGGAGGGTGGGGGTGGGGGGTGGGGGGAATAACGTGAAAGTTACCAGAAACATTATTTAGCAGCGGATTCCCTGCGTCCTTGTCAATTTCAGAGACAAAACAAGCAGCCCAGGCTAGTCTAGGCGGCGGCGCAGCGGCTGCGGCAGCGCGGCCCCAGCGGCGGCCCCGGCGGCGGCGGCGGCTCCTACGCAGCCGGTGCCCGCCCCGAGCCGCGGGAGCAGCGGCAGCAGCGGCGCAGCAGCGGCAGCGGCGGCAGCAGGAGAACCGGGGGAATCGCGCTGCTGGGGTAAAAGCTGGAGCGAGGCGAAAGCGTGTAACAATTGCACTCGCACACACACACACACCACTCACACGCACTCGCCGCCCGCCCGCTCGCACAGCGCTGAAACACGCGCGCCCAGACACGCACACACGCACGCACACACACTCGCACACACGCAGAGGCACGGGGGGGAAAAGAAGCCGATGAATAATTTTGCTGCTATTTTTTTAAAATACTGGCCGCCATCATCAAGCAGCGAGCAGCAGCAGCGTTGAAGGGAGAGGAGGCACCGGGACAGGCCCCTCTTAGGAGAGGATTTATATCTAGGTAAGTGTTGGAGATTTAAACCTACCCTTTGCGCCATCAGTCTGCGCTCCAATAAACTCCTGGATGTGTCGTATATTTAATATCCCAGTCCGGATAAGAAAGTGATCTAGGCTGAAGATTCCTGTTTTTTTTTTTTTTTTTTTCCAAACCAAGGAGACTTCTCCCAATTTTCCAATGTTATTTTTAGGGGGGGAAAAAAAAAAAGCCCAGGCAAGACAACGAAGAGTTTTTTTTTTTTCCTGTGATATTTCTTCTTTTTCTCTTTTTTCCTCTTCTTCCTCCTCCTCCTGATCTTCCTCCTCCTCCTCCACCTCCTCCTCCTCCCCCCTCCCCTCCTCCTCCTCTTCGGTCCTCCTTTCCCCCTCTTTCTCTTCTCTTCCCCTCAGTTGGAAAAAAAAAAAGAAAAAGAAGAAGAAAAAGAAGAAAAAAAAAATTGTTAAGCCCCCGAACTGAAGGTTACGAGCGGCCCGTCAGCAGCCCACATGTAACCGAACTGTCGTGTTTCATGGCTTTTTGCCACTCCAGCTGTCAATCAAAGCCCGGAATGTCAAGGTAGTGAATGAATGATGGTTGATGATGATGAAGAGGAGGAATCTTTCAGACCCGTTTTTTTCTTCCAGTAAAACTCCGCGAGGGGTTTCTGCTTCTTGTATTTTTTCCTCCCCCTCCCCCCTCTTTTAGCTTTGCCCCCGCTGTATCTATAATATGATCCTCTCTCTTTAAAGTATCGTTCAAAGAAAGCAGGAGGGGAAAAATCAAGAAAAAAACCGAATAGTTTGCAAAAATTGGACTTCCTCCCCCCCTTTCTTGGTAGGTATTTTGTCTCTCCCTCTCTCTCTTTCTCGCTCGCTCGCTCGCTCTCACTCGCGCTCGCTCTCTCGCGCTCGCTCTCTCTCGCTCTCTTTCTCTCTCTGGGAGATGAGTGAGTGTCAGTAGGTGTTGGCAGGTTGGCTGCTGCCTGGCTTATAGAAGAGCCTCAGTTTGGCGGCGCGGGTCGGCGGCGGGAGAACGAAATGACGGAACCCGGAAGTCGTGGTGGCCATAGCCCGTCGTACGGCGGAGACACATCCCGGGAGTGGGGAGCGGGAGCGAGGAGGAGCGCGCCGCGCGGAGCCTCTGATATGCAGCGAGTGCGATCGGACGGCCCCGGTTGGGGGGGCGGGGGAGGCGGGGGGCGGAAGGGGGAGGGGAGGCAGGAGCCCAGCAGACCCGAGCAAATCAGCGAGGCTGCTCCTCCGCGGGGATGGCGCGGGGGGAGGAGGGGACGGAGGAAGAGGAGTGTGTGTATATGTGTGTGTGTGTGCGCGCGTTTGTGTGTGTGAGCTTGTGTGTGTGCGCGCGCGCGCGCACGTGAGGAAAGAGGGAGGGAAAGAGAGAATGAGAATGAAGAAGACAGGGAGAGCGCAGAGAGGAAAACTGCAGAAAACCACAGGGAAAGTACGGTACAGCTTCAGATTTTTAATTTTTTTTCTTTAAAACTTCTAGTTCATTTCCCCATCACTCCCGGCTCCTCCCTAACGGGGTCGTGTCGGGGACGTTTGGCATGGCGCTCCTGCTTTTGTTCCTTTTAATTCCGCGGCCCCCTACTCATCTACCAGCCGACTTGTCGCGCCCCGAAGGCTTTCTGCTAACACTCAGAGGCAGCAGGATCTGCAGACCGTACCAACGCCCGGCCAGAGTTTTGTTTTTGTTTTTAAGTGGTACTTTCTTCCCTGTGCAGAGCCAGGACCCTTGTTGTCAACATTCATTTTTTTACTAGGACAAGAAGAAACCAGCTTAACTCAGAGAGCACTCCCTCCAAGCTGTGCGGACGAGGGCCACCACGGAGAGTCTTTGGGGGCCGCAGAGGAATCAGGAGGGAGGAAGTGGGGAGAGTCTTTTGGGAACTTGATGTTGTCTGATGTTGCCAACGGGTGTGTGTGTGTTGTGGGTGTGTGTATGTGTACACGCGGGCGCGACTGGTGTGGGACTCCGAAGTGGATCTCACTTAGAGCTGGGAAGCATGGAAGCGAGCGGGAGAGAGAGGGGGAGAGAGAAAGAGAAAAAAGATGCCTAGCGTGGAGGACTGGCCCGCACTCCCGGACCAGCTTTGTTGCGGTCGCCCGGGGCGCCGAGGCCAGGGCTCGGTACCGCGGGCTAATGGCTGTGTTAATTACAACGGGCAATTTAGGGCGGTCTGGAAGATGGGGCCAATTCCGAATGAACTTTTCCGAAAATGAAAAGAATCAGTGTGTGGGGGGAAGGTAGCTATCCCACACGGTTTGCGTAGAAAGTAGTTCTAGCCGGTGTCTCTCCGAATCCCTGGCTGGAGCTGCTCCCAGCCTCACCTCCGCGCCGCGGGTATCCCGGCGGCTGTGTGTCAATCACTGGGCGCCCCGAGCTGGGGGCGGAGCTACGGTCTCCCCACGAGCTCCGCTCTACATCCCCCGCCGTCCCCTGGCTCCAGGCAGCCCAGCAGCCAGGCCCTGCGCTCGGAGCGCGCCCTCTCTCCCCAACTCCTCGCTCTCGCCGTGGTTCATGATCCCAGAGAATTGAAAACAGACTGTTCCTCAACAGCTGCCTCCTTCTCCAACTTTGAACCCATTCTGGAGAATAGAAAGTAGCGTATCCTCTGCGCTGGGCTTTGACCGACTTCCCGAGAGATGGGGGCGGGGGTTGGGGGGGAGGGGAGGAGAGCACAAGGAGAATAAAGGAATAAAGTAGTGTGTGTGTCAGACAAGAGAAAGAGGAAATGAGAGAGAATGAGAATATAAGAGAGAGTGAGAAAAGGCTGATAGGCTTTTCTTTTCTTTTTAAAGTCCCCCTTTTATCTTCTCTGCTTCACTGTAAGCTTTCGGGCAACTCAACTGAGCTTAGATAGCAGCCTGCAGAGACTCCAAGCGGAGTCGGAGAAATTTGGCCCGATTTTAATAGGGTTGGGGAATGAGCTCGGGAGGTCAATAAAGCCCTCCAAAAATGATGAATGATTGAGCACCTGTGATGATGATAGTGATTACCGGAGCAATTAAACAGTTTGATTAAATGAGCCATCATAACAATGATGTCTGCGGGAAATCGGCCCTCACATATAAAAGAAAGATAGTGCGGAGGGACTTGCAGAGGCGAGGGTAGGGCGACGTCAGGGAGTGGGGCCGTGGATCGCGCAGTATTGGCCCGGGGTGGCCGCAGCAAGGACAGCCGGGTGCGCGGACCCTGGGGATGAGAGTCTAGCCCAGGTTTTCAGTAACTCGTAAGCCAGGCTTCAAGCCAGTAAGATCCGACTGGTGAGAAACCTGAACGTTGGGAGAAGTGTCCTTCCCCATCCACCTCCTCATTTTTTCTTCTCAGAAGAACTGCAAGATTAAAAGCATCCTTCGTATTTGTTGCTGAGTTGCTCATGGACATATAAGGAAAGGTGAGTTAAAAAAAAAAAAAAGAAGAAGATGCAAAAGAGAAGAAAAAGTTGACCTCCAGAATTTTATTGACAAGAGGTAGTTGTTCGAATTCGGTTAACCCGAGGCGGGAAGATGACCGAGAAAGAAAAAAATCAAACTGGTCTCGCTACGGAGCATTTTCGACTTAGCAGAGGTCTTTATGTCGGTGGATCCACGGTCCCAGTGCAGCGCCGCTAGCTGAGAAGTTTGTACTCAGTTTTTAAGTTTTTAACTCTTCTAACTGTTCCTGTTATCAATATTGCATATTTGTCGCCAATAGGGTTATTATTGTTTTAAGTGTCCTATATAGTAAGCAATAGGCGCCAATTACTTTTCTTTTTTAAAGGATCTCAATTTCCTTGAAAATGTTGCTTTTGTAAAAATCAACTTGGAACCCAACCTCTGCATCGCAGTTTAAACATTCAAAGTTGCTATCTTCTACTCATCTTACCATTACATTTTTTTTTTCTTAATGATATTGTGAAGTGAGTAACATTCCTACAGCCTTTATTTAGAAAAATTACACGAAGATTTTTTTTTAAGTGTTTCTTCCACGGAAGTGCATCGAGTAAAAACAATTCAGACCAATTGATGGTTTCTGTATTTTCAAACAGTTGTTGAGCTAATAATGGGTTGATTATTCCGTGATCATCTTGAGCTTTACAAAAGAAAAAAGTTTGAATTCTTTTTTCACGTGTTTTCATCCTTTGGGCGATGCAGAAGGCATTTTAATCTGAACTTCTTTCTTCCTTTCTCTCCCTGTCTCTCTCTGTTGCTCTGATATTCTGTAACTACTTTCGAATTTTATTGAATACATTAAAGCAAGTAATTAGGACAATCTGGTCAGAGGTGGGAGGGAGAGAGAAATAGAACATTTTGAGATACTGTTAAGGAAAAAACCAACCAATCATCCTTAACTCCAAAGACCTTAGTTAAGAAGTGTGAGAGTGTTAAAAGTGAAGTCTTCCAGGAGGAAAATCTGTGTCATTTAAAATTTTACCAGTTTCTTAAAGGGAGAATCCCGAATTTCATGCGACTAAAGAGATTTCACTTACCTAGTTGCACGTAATTATGAAACTGTTAGTTTAAAATAGCATCGCAGTGCAGTCAGTTACACACAAGATCAAGTTGGAGGTGATTCACGATGTCCATTCTTGGTCAATCTGATGAATTCAAAGGACGATTACTTTTAATCACCAACTTGCTGATGTTTTATTAATAGAACTGAAGAACATTTAAGAACTTCATAGTCTCCCCTAACTCCCAGTTTTGCAGTCCCATTGAAACTACTCAAAAGCAGTGGAGTACGCAGGCTTTCTGGTTTCTAGTCCGGGATACTATCTTGCTGATGCTCCGTTCTCAGCCTCCGCAACCCTTCCGGGACTTCGAGGCTCATCTGCTCTGCCACTTTTGGGGTAAAGGAAAAGTAGGTGGGGCAGGGCCGGGAGACGGGCGTGAGATGGGGGTCGCAGGAGGCGGCACACACCTCCGTCAATAGTCAGCCCCTTTTGCTCAGGCTGGAAATGGTTTTAACAGGCGGTAAAATTTCATCTTGCGGTGTCAAATTGGGGTCATTTTGGGGTTAGAGTTCTTAGTGTCCGAGAGGAGCTGTCCAGCTGCGTGGGGACTCATTAACTGCAAAAGATCTGTTTCAGTAAAAACAATTCAAAGACAATCAGAAGGCTGAAGACCTTCTACAAATCGCATTTTACAAGTGCCCCAGAACAAATATGGATGCTGAAGTCTATTTCTTCAGAATCCCAAATCGGCTACTGAGCTTTGGAGTCGGGGTGGGGGCACTGAATGAAAAAGAAAAAAAAGGTGAAGGGAGGGGACCTGATCCGGTGGAGGTGAATGGGAGGGGGAATTAGGCCTTTCAAACTTGAGGGTCTGTTTTTAATCACCTCTTGCTTACTGGAGCATCCCCAAGACTTCTGAGAACTGCTTCTTTTCTACTTTTCCTTCTCTCTCTCTCTCTTTTTGTCTCAACATGGAATGATATTATAGGTAACATTCAAGCTGTTAAAGGAATAATTGAATTGCTCTAAAGTTACTTAATTTAAAGGGCATTGGCTTTATGGAGAGTAATTTGAAATGAGCATCTATGAACCTAGAGTCTATTTTGGGTGAATTTGCTCACCTTCCTGTAGGAACTTATGTGTCTTTTCCTCCTTTTTTCACCTAAAAAGTTATAGATCCTCAGCACAGAAAACTCCAAATTCCTCAGAACTGTAAAGTCTGAAGTGTTAATCTGTGTATTAAAATCACTAGGCTTAAAACCTTTTTGTCTTCTTACAACAGTTAGAACAATTGGCACCTTGCTAGAGAAACAAATAGATCCACCCTTAATCTTATTTGTAACTTTAATGTTTTGAATTGGAGTATTTTGGATTAAGCAGAGTTTGGGTTTGTTTTTTTTTTTTTTTTCTTCTTTCTTTCTTTTTTCCTCTATAAGGTTAATTTTTATTTGTGGAGGCTCTCTTGACTGGTTTGGAAGAAAGATACTAATTATTACTTTAATTCAAAAAATTCCTTCAGGTAAAAGGAAAGTGCCGTTTTAAAATGAGAAGGTAGATGTGAGATGCTTGGGCTTTTAGAATAAAACTAAATCAATATTTTAGAGTAAATTATGGTTTTAAAGAAGTTTTCTTGCATTACTGACCTGAGCAAGTAAATAGGATCCAAATATTTTATTCTTCCTCTCTCTCTGTCTCCCTGGACTCCACCTCTGTCACTAGGTCTTCTCTCTCCATCTGCTTCACTGTTCTTTGGTTTCTGAATGCAACAGGGAATTTTTGTGGTCCAGCTCTCTTCTCCAAGCCTCCCAGAGTATAAATTGTTATTCAAGGAGTTTGGTTGCGGCCCTGCAGACACAGCCCTGAACCCAGCATCGCTAGGACAAAGGCAAAGGGGTTCTCTTTCTGTTCCAACCTGCTGGCTGACAGTTGGAATTTTTGATATATATTTTATTTGGTGTTTTCAATAACGTGTTTGCCTCTCGCTCCCCACCCCCTTGCAGTCATCTATTACTTTAAAAACATCTCTCTGTAAAGCTCAGCTCATCCTTGTGAACTGTTTCTGACCTTCCCAGCCATGAAGCCAGAAGCTCTGAAAGTTGCTCTAGGAAGAATTTCACTTGCTTTCTTACCTGTTAACTTTGCTTATTCTCTTCTTAGTTGGGATCAAGAGAGGAAGGGGACCTCTTTTTGTTTGTCTTGGTTTTTGGTCCTTTCCCCACTTAGGCTTTCTACCATGCACCCCTCCCTCCAATTAATAACAATAAGGCACCCCACAATTTCTCTTATTAAATAAGATGGGGTGGAATGATTGTACTTTCTTTTCCTTTGCTCTGCCTTATTTCTTATTTCTCCCAATTTTAGCTCCTATCCTATGTCGCAGTAGGAAAGTATTTCAATAAATAGCCCTCTAGCGCTATCTGGCGGGGCTCCAAGCACGACGTGCGCTAGCTCTCGCTGTCTCTGGCTCCTTCCCGCGCTCTTTTCCTTCCTCTCATCCTCCTCTCGCCTTCTCTTTCTCTTATCTCTTCCGCAATCTTGATTCTGTCCCCTCTTTCTGTCTTTCCTGTCTTCCTACTGTCCCCTTTCTAGTTCCCACCCCCCATTTGCCGGGCAGACAGCTGGAAAGACCCGGTCAGAGGCTGACACCATCGGAACCAGGTGATGCTCAGGCGGGGGAGCTCTTCTAGGACTCCCACCTTCACCCAACGTGGGCCACGCACGTCCTTTTCCTTTGATTCGCATCTTACTGTAGCTTAACTCGTTGCTTAAGTCTCAGTCTCAGCCGGCGGTGGTTTGGAAGGACTTAAACTGTATTCGTGAAGTTTAGAGGAAAGAAGTCAGACGCTGGAATCCCGTCTAGTGGAGCCCGTCTAAGTTTTAGGTCAGAAGGCCGAGTCTCAATGCGAGTTTGACCGAAGGGTTGGGGCTTTGCAGGGGTGAGACTAGAGCTTTGGGAGAGGGCTGGGGTGGGGGCGCCAGCCGGCCCCCCTTCCCTCCACGCCTAGATCCTTCGAGCACAGCAGAGTGCTCCAGTTTATATCCTGGGCCTGTCCAGGATTTAATAAATAATTATTTGAAAAAATAATAATAAATTAGTTTTATCCTCCCTCTCCCACCATCACTACCACATCAAATTTGGAGAGGCGTGGAAAGGAAAGTGGAAGTAGGAAAGCTCACTGGAAACCCCAGAGGGCAAAGAGAAAGGAACAGAGACTTCAGGGAATGTGCTTGAGGATGCAGGACTCATCAGTGTTCTCCCTCCTTTCTGGAAGAGATTTGTCTTCCTTCTTATTTGTGGCTTAAAGAAAAAAGAAAAAACCAGTAGCCAGTAAACCTTTATCATAGGGTGGGGAGTTAGAGGGGACAGGGGCAGAAGGAGAGATTCAACTCCAATTGGGTACTTTAAAATTCTCTCTCTCTCATACACACACACACAACACACACACCCCTCCACACACTGAGCCTTAGAGACATCTCCAGTCCTCTCTTTGAGCAAATCTCTGCCGTCTAGTTCTTGAAACGGAGGAAACAGTATGGGACCTGGGGGACTTTGTGATTGCATAAAAGTGCAATCATATGATCAACTTTGTGACTGCATTTTCTAAAATTTAGTTTTGACCTTGAGAAGTAAAAGCGAGGACCATATCCCCAGTACAAGACCCAGTCAGTAGCTACCTGAAGCTAGGGGCCTTCAGCCTGCAGTGACTGTGATCACACAAAGACCTCTTGCCACCTCTAAAATTCTCCCCTCCCCACAATCTCAAAAATAGAATAGAAAGGAGGGTGGAGGATGACTCAAATGTAGGTTCTGTTCCTCAAGAATTGCCCCCTCCTGCTCTCATCCTGAAGAAAGAAAGCACAATTTAGGTGTAATTAATTGAGGGCTGTTATTAGATCATCATTAGCCAAGGTGCAAATGGTTGCAGCCCATTTTTACTTAAAATTGACCAGCCCCAGAGTGATAGATCGATTTGGAGTAGAAAAATGATGTATCAAAACATCAATGTCGATTATTTGAAATATTGTAGTCGAATTTTTTTATTGCTTCATCGGTTAAGTGTCTGAAAGTGCAGTGTTCAAACATATATTTATGTTGTCAATACTGTCAGAACTGTCAGTTTTACTATACTGGATTTGTACTACATTTCAAATTTACTCATTTACATAAAATGCCCACCCTAGGATTCCCCCACCCCCAATCTATCTCTCTCTTTCCTCCCAGCTCTGGAAAATCCGTGTCAGTTTCTTCAAAGGATTCAGCAATCTTTGCCTCAGCTACAGTGTGCAGTGGCTCTTTTACTCAATTTTCCACATCAGATTACATGTCTTTTTCACCATTTCTAACTTTCAGAGATCCTTCCTCCATTCTTTCCAACTCTGCCTACTCCAACCTTTTCTCCAAAAGAGTATTATAGCACTTGGAGTAGTATTGTAGCACTTGGAGCACGTTCCCGTCCATGGGGTCGCAAGGAGTGGAACAGGACTGAGCAACTGAACAAGAAGCACTTGGAAAGCTTCTGATTTAAATAGCCTCATTTCAACTCCAAATAAACCATGTAGGTAGAAAACCGAAAAACCAGACTTCACTGTACCTCTTTGACTGCACTCTTGTAAACCGGGCTTCACTGGGCACAGGAGATCACATGTGTTAGGCTCCATCATCAAATTACCTGGAAGATTCAAATCTTCCAGAGAAAATGAATTTGGAAATATACTTTTTCTTTTCAGTTAAAAGCCGTGATAAGAGAAAAAGAAACAATACATATAAATGATCGGCACGTTTTACCTTTAAAAGCTTTTGAACTCAATCAAAAGACACAAGTTGGAAGCAGAATTGACAGTTTTAATTCTACCCATTTTCACCTGGCACATCAGATCAGAGGCAATCATTTATTTTATGCGGGGTAGACGGGAAAGTCAGATAGAAAGCTTGAATCCACTGAAGTCTCTATCCTAAAAAGAATTACAGAGAAACTAGTGAAATGCAAACATTCCACTACTCCACACTCTCAGTCTAGTCTAATTGAAATTTATAAATTCATATTCTGCCTAATTTTATGCTTTTTATTTTGTTTTCTAGGATTCCCTCCAAGACTGATAGGAAAGACAGGGCCACTTCTGGACTATCTGTGAGGATGTGTTTCTTTCTATAATACTGAAGCACTTTTTATAAACCTTTTGGTGTATTTAAATAAATCTATTTGGACATTAAGAGAAGTCATATATACAAAGATAGCTTTGCTTTATTCCAGTAATCCCGATATTAGAAAAGAATTTCACAATCTGAGACGCCTTGGCCAAAAAAAGTTTTCTGCGTGTATGTGCATGTCTTCGTGCGCACGTTTATAAACATCTCCCAGTCCGCGTTTGCGTGTTACCTCCCTCCTGCCACACACTCGAAGGCAGAGGCGTCGAGGGATCGCCCCCAGAGAGCTGTGTTTACTTAGGTTTTTTTTAATCTCGCCGCCATGTATGACAAGTGTTACTTCAAGAAATTCATCAGCCTTCTATAGATACTTCCAGTTTTGCTGTAATGATCTGCAGAAGAGAACTGCCATCACTTTCTCGCATCCCAAGGTGTTGCAGGAACTCACCGAAAGGAGAGAGTGGCTGAAACGCTTAATTACAGTGGGGGAGGGAGGGGCGCGAGGCGGAACCTCGGAAGGGAGAGTGGGGAAGGTCTTTACCTGGCCTGGACCTGAAGAAAGCTGTGAATCCTCGCGTTGAAAATTTGAGAAAGGTAGGATTGCTTTTTTTTTTTTTTGCAATGCCTTTGGGGAGAAGTGATACCCTTGTGTAACAATTAGCTCAGACAATAAAAATAATTGGAAAATCAGTTGGAATTTCTGAGTTTTTAATTACGTTTAATTTTGTGCTAAGCCGTAAAATTACGAATGCCCCTCAATTAAACACTCTCCTCTTGTAAAGCGTTTAACAACAATTATTCCTTAATCAGTCTGAATGTGAGTCACAAATGATGCTTTTCCACATCAAAGGGACGTCCTTCGACGTTACCTTTTAGTCATAAGTAAGAGGATTAATTCCTATAATTAGAGGGATAAATATGTGCATAAATACATCTCTCACTCTCTCCTTTAAAAAAAAAAAAAGCCACTTTCACTCTGTGTGAGACGTGGCCGGCTGTGGTAGGGCAAGGATTTTAATTGTCCGCTTCTGCCCGACACCAGTTTCCTGTCGGGCGAATCGAACCGTGGAGACGCGGGCGCAGAGCACAGACCCCCCCAGAGGGGTACACACGCGCACACACGTATACACAGAAACGCACACACGAGTCAGGCGGGAGGTCCAGTGCTCGGGATCCCAAGGCCCCCCGCCAATTCCAGTGCGATCCTCCCAGGAAAATAACACACCCCCCAACCTCGGCCCTGCCCTGCGCTGCGAATGAGTTCTCTTCCTGTGGTCCACTTGGCCTGGATGGAGAGCGGGGTCCCTGCCCTAAACTGAAGGTCCAGGTTGACTCTTCAGGCTACAAATAAAAATTGAGCATGACCTTTTAAAACTCCTGTGTGAATATCTCATTTACCTAATGACTTTATGTCACCTAGGAAGAAGGTCAATTTCCTCTTAACCTTTCCCCCGCTGCTGCAGTAAGCATTCTTCCCTAATCAATGGTGGCTGGAATAATCAATTCCCATTTTATGATCGCTGACAAACTCAGTCTCTGGGCGGGGTGTGAGCGCGGTGGGGCTCGTTCCGGCCGGGACAGAGGTCTCCCTGGGTACGCTCAGCTCCGCCCGGCGCCCGCCGAGGGAAGCTGCTCGCTCTTGCGTCGAGTTCAGAGACCTTGGCAAACTTCCCTCCCCCAACCGCCGGCGTGACTTCTGAGTTGTCACTAATCCGAACCTGATATTCACCAGAGCTCTTTCGGTCAGCGACAACGCTCCCCGCTGCTGCTGGGCCTCCCACCCTCCCCTCCTCGAAGTGTTTTTATTTCAAAGTCTGCAGGCAGGGATTGTCCCGACCCAAAGGAGTGCGTGCGTGCGTGTGCGTGTGTGTGTTTTAGTTTCATTTACATTTTAAAAATTATTTTTGCCTTCTTCTGCATGCATCTCTTAGCTCTTTCACTGTGTCAGCCGGGCTCACTTTGCATAAACAAAGCAACAACAGAAGCTCCAAGTGGGTGGATTCGTGTGGAAATGAAGTCAACTGGCAGAGTTCTCTTTCTCTTTTCCTGTCTCTTTTCCCCTTTCCCCTCCCTCTCCCATCTCTCCTTCCTCTTCTGTTACCTTCCTCCTCCTCCTCTACCTCCCCCAGCAATACTCAGTCATCCTAAAAGATGGGTTCTAGATGCCACATTACCCCTATTTTTATTTAGTTCCTGAGTCAGGGGAAATTACCAGGAAAATTACTAAGTCAGAGCTAGTTTGAAAGTGAATTCAGGATAGGTTCAACATTCTAGATATTTCCAGGGCCTAAATATGAGCTCCTCTCACCTTGTATCTCATAAAGTAGATGTTGCCTTTTAGCCGCACAGGCTTGTTTGAAGAGCAGGCTCTCAATGCTGGTTCACCTCCCATCACTGGAATTTCCTTACCCTTATTCTGCCCTAACTCCATTTTCACTCACTACCAAGGTGTGATGAAGCTGCTGATGATTATCAGGTAAAGAAAAAACCTGCTTAGCGGGGGTTCAAAGGCAGGCAAGATGATCACTTTTCTTGGAAAAGATGTCCTCCACTCAGGTATTTTCAGATTTCTTATGATTAGCCAGCTAGTTAAACCTGAGCTCCAAACCTAAGCTTTTCTCCTGAGAGTGTTCTCTCAGGTCTCACTGATGGCCTTTGAAGAAGTCATTAAAAATGCCCTCCTTGAAAAAAAAAAAAAGAAAATGCCCCTTTTAAAAATCCATGCACCTCATTACTCACGGGCAGGCATTCTGTTACAATAGAGAAGTTTGTCAAACAATCAAAACAAAAATGTAGATATTCCACCCTAGAAGGTGGAATAAAGGATAAATTGCTTACTCTGATGTAAAACAAAACAAAACAAAAATGGTATGTGAGTTCAAGGTGAGGCATCTCTGGGTCAAAACACTCACTGTTCACCCACAACAGCTTCCTCAGGTCCTGTTAGGAACAGAGATAACTGACAAGGCCACCTCTCCAGCCTGCCAGAAACTCAAGGTTTATTCCTTTCTTGCCTTGGGTCTGAAGGCGCTAGTGTTGTGACCCCCAGGAGGCAGAGAGTAGAGCCCAAGTGCAGGACCTGACCTGGGATGGGGCCGGGCCACGTTCCCAGTATTGTTACTTCCCTTCTTGCTTCACACCAGGAAGTACATCTGCAACTCTAGTTGAATTAGATTCTGGATTTAAATGGGCATTGAGGGCTGGTCCAGCTCTGATTCGCAGTTTATAGCAGATTTGTTTTTTAGATTTGTTTCATATTCCCAACAACTGAATTAGATTTTCTGCAGCCACAGCTTGTACAGGCCAGAAAGAACTTGTGTGGGAAGAGTTCCCCATTACTAGGAGACCTAAGCGGGACTTTTATCTCAGTTTGACAGAGGAGCAGACAGATTGGGGATGGGCCCCTTGACCTCAGATAATTACTACAGCCTTCCCTCTTAAACAAATTTAATTCTCACATACGAGTAATTAACAACCTCTGACTATTTACTCACTCCATGAGAATTTCCTTTCCTTATCTTCAGGGCCCTCACAGGGATGTTGAATAATATGTTTCATATTAGTTGTTAGTTTCACCTCAGTTAAGCATTTTGGATTTTGCTCACTTCTTCCACAGTCGATGGAATACATTTAGCATAGTCTTGGGCTGTGTTCTCATTCTAGCAGGTGAACCAGGAAATAAAATAATCAGTTTACTCCCCTCTCTACTCCCCATATTACTCTTTGAACAAAGAAAATTGTCTAATTGTGCTTAATTTAGAGAGCATGCCAGAAGAGGTTTTTTTTAATAATAAAAATGTTATTCTCTCCCTTTGACTTTCTAACAGCCTTGTCTCTTTGTCTCTATCAGTGTTTTACACAGGATTATAAATCAAAATTACATGTCAGGATTTATAAAACATAAGTATAGGAGCAGGAAGAAAGACCACACAGACCACTAACTTTTCAGAGGTGACTGAGGTCTCTGCAAGGCTCATGTCCTAAATGGAAAGACATCTCTTTCAAGCATCTCTAAGGGAGAGGGTTGGATTAGATCACTTCTGAGGATGTTTCTAATCCTGGAAGGACAAAAAGGAACTCTAGTTGAGGATCAGTCAGGAGCCCAGGCGCTGGAGTCTGACAGGGAGGAGCTGAATCCTGGGTCTGTCCTGTGCTAATTATGTGATCTCAAGAAACAACCTCTTTGAATCTCAGTAGTCTCAGGTATGGAGAAGGCAATGGCACCCCACTCCAGTACTCTTGCCTGGAAAATCCCATGGATGGAGGAGCCTGGTAGGCTGCAGTCCATGGGGTTGCTAAGAGCCGGACACGACTGAGCGACTTCACTTTCACTTTTCACTTTCATACATTGGAGAAGGAAATGTCAACCCACTCCAGTGTTCTTGCCTGGAGAATCCCAGGGACGGGGAAGCCTGGTGGGCTGCCATCCATGGGGTCGCACAGAGTCGAACACCACTGAAGTGACTTAGCAGCAGCAGCAGTCTCAGGTATAAAATCAGGATAACTATACTCAACACCATTAGCTCTTCCAGATCCACTCTTTGCTTTCTGTATCAGGCTCTGTGATCCTGGAGACTCACATGAATGATTTCAGAATGCCACCTTGGCCTTTGCTGGGGATTTGCTCAGAGTGGATAGAATGAGGGCTGAGCATTGATCCCCAGGGTACCTGTGGGCTGGCTACAACCCAGCCATGGCTCAAGCAGCCTTCTTCATAGAGCTCTCTCTCTGGGTTTTTAGGTAACCACTTCCCTCCCCATGACCAGCCTAGGGGCACTGCTCCATTCCCTTGTGGTTTCCTAACACCCCCACTCACACCTTTTTAATATAGTTCCTTTATGAAGCACTCCTCAAATTACCCGATTTGATATGCACCATCTGTTTCCTGCTGGACTCTGACTGATACACCTAATAAACTTGTTTGGAGGATTAAAATTAAATGAGATAATGTAAAGCACAAAGCGCAATTCCTTGCCTATAGTAAAAGCCTAATAAACAGCACTTTTACTTTTTTTTTTTATAATTATTATCAGCTGTATCCCCCTCATATTATACATGAGAAAATGGAGGCCCCAAGCGGTTAAGATACTAATTCAAAGTCTAATTAACTCAAGATAGTAACAACCCTGGGACCAAGTCCCTGGACTAGCAGCTCTCAGTTCACTACTCTTTCTACAGCAGTTCTTGTTGAGCAAAACAGATGGGGGAGGAGGGAGATCCTTTTGTGATAGATGTTGGAAGAAGGGTTAGATGAGTTAGAGGCAGGGGGGTGGGAGATAATAAGCATCTTTCCAGGTAGCATTGGATTTGTCTCTGCTAAATTATTGCTGAAATAAATCATGATATTGTGATTTGGAATCCAGTGATTTCACTAAGAATAGAACAGGTACATTATAAGAGGAGCAATGTATGTTTGGCAGGGTAAAAACAAAATTATGAACACATAATTGGAAGTTTTCCCAAGAGGCATCATAAAGTTTTTAAGACATATAGGGTATACCAGAATTAATTTTTAAATAAAAGCTGATTTTTGGATTAGCAGTACAGATTAAGTATGAATTTTATAGTTTTTTAGAATACACAACTGTGCTATGAACTTGTATAATCAGGATACTACAGACATTCTATAACTTGATAATACTAACAAGTTGATGGACATCATTCAATTATGTATTCCTACCTTCAGTCATTCAAACAAATATTTATTGTGTCTGTAGTATTCTCCAAGTCTACTATAGGTGTTAATATATAAAAATTAATTAAATATATTCATTGCTTCAATGGATTTACATTGTGAAATAAGTAGGTATATCAACAGATTTTGGTAAGAACAAAAGTAGAAATAAGCCTAAGCTACAAAGAGAGCCTTAAAGAGCTGGCATTGCAAGCACAGGCTTTCCTGAGTCAGAATTGAATCTTAGCAAAGAGAAATTAGTCTCAGTGCAGTTATATGCTAGCTTTCTGGATGGATCCTTCCAAATTATTGATGATACCATTTAATTAAAATTTAGCTCTTACCAATATAGATATTAGTGACAAAATAATCCCCCATGTATAATATTATTTTAATATTACACTTTACTATAGCAGGTTGGCTGAAGTATATGTGAAACAGGAAAATTTAAATAATATTTGTCTTGGTCACTAGAGTGTATGACAGGAAAAGAGGTATACATTTAAAAGATGATATTTTACACAGAGTCCTTGGAAAATGTTACCTTCAAAGAAGATTGCTTTAATGTACTTTACCACTTAGGCCTTATTTATATAATGAGTTAGATCAGGTTTATTTGAGATATAAACATATACTTTGAAAAATGAGTTGGAACCTATGCATGGAGAAGAAACATAGGGCCATTTCTTCCAGAAACCAGGATGGATTCATATACAATTAGACACACTAATAAATATAACACAACTTAAAACAGGTTGTTTCTACATATTCATCACAAAATTGGTCAGTACATCTCAATTTTAAAGGATAAACATGATGCCTAAGTATACTTTACATTACCATGGTAAAGCTGCTGAATATTTGTGTCTTTCACTGGAAGTCCATAGTAAAAAGTTACATAACTCTGGCTCATTCTTATTTAAGTTGCTTTGTCTACTGACCTGGATCATCCTCACTTGGTTCTCTCTTTTTTTGTCCACCCTACTTCACAGTCCATTTCTGTTCACATTAATTATGTGTGTGTGTGTATATATGTATATGTTGTGTTTTGTTGTTGTTTATTCCCTAAGTCATGTTTGACCCTTTTGGAACCACATGGACTGTACCGCCCATCAGGTTTCTCTGTCCATGGGATTACCCAGACAATAATATTGGAGTGGGTTACCATTTCTTCCTCCAGGGGATCTTCCTGATGCAGGGATTGAGCCCGCGTCTCCTGTATTGGCAGGTGGATTCTTTCCCACTGAGTCATCAGGGAAACCCACCTATATATGTGTGTATACGTATCTCCATTTTAGTCATCCATAATTACACTTGGAACTTAAACTTACTTTCAAGATCTCAGATGTAGAGATATTTTTTCCCCTATCATATCTTTATTCTCTATTGAAACAAACTATTCTGTCTTCACTATGACTCATTACAAATTCTGGTTTCTTGAACATTTTCTGCCAGTCTGTCAGCCATATCTTGATTTACTCGATTGCATACCCAGTTTAAAGCATTAAGGAATCATTAACCGTTTATGTTATTTTTCTTTTTAAAAAGTAATATCTACTCATTAAAGACTATTTGGCAGTGTGGAAAAGTGTGTAAAAGAAAAAAATCACCCATAGATAAAATATCCAGACCATTGCTGTCAAAATTTAATTGTATTTCTTTGCATTTTTTCCATATGTAGTTCCTTTTTTGTAGTTGTAATTGTGCTTCACATAAAACTGCATTCTAGTTAAGCTTTCAAGTTCTTTATGACCATCAATCTAGATGTCATCAATTAAATTAAGTATCATAATTCACTTTTCCATTACACTATTGTTTGGCACTTATTTATTATTTCATATTTTATGTACAATTCTGTAACAAGAATTTTTTGTATGTAAAGATTTTTCAGAATTATTTTTGTAGAATGGATTCCTGAACATAGATTGAAGGGTGTGAGTGTATTTAAGTTGAAATTCAAAGCCTCTATGGCTTTCTGAACATTTTGTCATGACCTCCGTGACAATCTCCATCTTAATCATTTTCTGTTTCTCTGGCTGAATAATCAGCTTTTGAAGAAAGAAGTCCTGAATACATACACTTTATAATTATGGTCTGAATTTCAATTGGCCTCCTGAGGCTAAGATTATTCTTCTACCCATTTTCTGTGGTGAATCCTTATTTTGACAGTACCTCATTTTGTCTTCTAATCTCCTGTCCCTCTCTCTTCCCTTCCTTTTCCCTCCTTTCCTCCTTTTCTCTACAAAACACTCAGAAGCCCCTCAGTACTCTTGCCCTTTCCTTCTCAGATGGCTTCATGTCCAGTGTCACCGAAACTGAGAATTTCTAGCCTGAGTTTTGCAATACTCTCTTCTGTTATTCCCCACTCTCTCAGTCATAATGTAGTCTGTTTTTAAGAATGACCACTTATTATCTTTTTACTCTTAAACTGAATAAAATATTTGTTACAGAAAAAGCATATGCTGCTTTTAAGTCACTTCAGTCATGTCCGACTCTGTGCGGCCCCATAGATGGCAGCCCACCAGGCTCCCCCGTCCCTGGGATTCTCCAGGCAAGAACACTGGAGTGGGTTGCCATTTCCTTCTCCAATGCATGAAAGTGAAAAGTGAAAGTGAAGTCGCTCAGTCGTGTCCAACTCTTCGCGACCCCGTGGACTGGAGCCTACCAGGCTCCTCCATCCATGGGATTTTCCAGGCAAGAGTACTGGAGTGGGGTGCCATTGGGAACATATTTGGCTATTATAGAGTATAATAATAAAAGGAACAGTTGTAAACTAGCCACCCAACTAAAGAAGAGGAAGATTGGAAATACTTGTGTTCCTTTCCTCTCAGCTTTCTACTTTTCCCTGGGCAACTACTAGCCTGAATTTTTTTGAAAAATTATGTTTTGTGTGTATGTATTCCTGAAATATATATACAGCATATCAAAGATATAAATCACATATAATGTAACATTATTCATATATTAATAAATATCAAACCTTCTTCTATATACTATACATTGGTATTGTATGTATATACATATGTGTGTGTGTGTAAATATATTCTTAAACAATAGTCATTGTGCTTTTTTAAAAAATAAAGAGGTATCACAACTCAATGTAGTCTTTCTGGATTCTTTTTTTTCATTCGACATCATATTTTTAGATAAATTTTGTGTGTGTGTAGCTATAGTTCCTGAGAAGGCAATGGCACCCCACTCCAGTACTCTTGCCTGGAAAATCCCATGGGCGAAGGAGCCTGGTGGGCTACAGGCCATGAGGTCGCTAAGAGTCGGACATGACTAAGCGACTTCACTTTCACTTTTCACTTTCATGCATTGGAGAAGGAAATGGCAACCCGCTACAGTGTTCTTGCCTGGAGAATCCCAGGGAGTGGGGAGCCTGATGGGCTGCTGTCTATGGGGTCGCGCAGAGACGGACATGACTGAAGCGACTTAGTAGCAGCAGCAGCTACTTCTGCTTGATACTCCATTGTGTAAATATAACACTATTTATCTTTCTTTCTTTGGGTTGTTACCATTTTGTTGTTTGTTGTTGCTATTGTAAAGAGTTCTGCTATAAGTATTCTGGTATGTGTCTCTTGATGTTTATGTGCAAGGAATTTTCTATATTTAGAGTATAAACCTAGGAGTGAATTGTCAGATTGTTTAGTATAATAAACATGGTCAGGTTTGTAAGGTAATGTGAAATATTTTCTGGGAATTGTACTAATTTACACTCCTGCTATTTGTATGTCAGATATCCTATTGAGCCACATCTTAACACCTGGTTATTTTGTCTTTTTCTCCCCTCCACTCACCACTTCCTCCTTCTCCTTCTCTTCCTCTTTCTTTTCAAGCCTGGTTGAATGTAAAAAGGTATCTCATTTTAGTTTTTAACATGCATTTTCTGAATCACTAATGAGGCTGAGCATTTATATGCTTTTTCTTTACTCATGTTTTCTTTTCTGAGATATACCTGTTTATGTATTTCCCACGTTTTCCTATTGAGTTTTTGGTCTTTTTATTTATTAGTTTTATGAGTTCTATATTGCAAATATCTTCTTCCAATTTGTGGTTTGTTTTTTCATTTTATTTGAAACATGTTTTGATAAACAAAAGTTTTAAATTTTATTATAGTTTAATTTATCAACTCTTTTTAATGGACTGTGTTTTTTTTGTCTTATATAAAGGATTCTTTCATATCCTAAAGTTATAAAGATCTCTTTCTGTAAAATCTTTAATATATTTGATTGTTTTTTCATTTTTATACTAATTTTTAATCAATAATGAATTTACTTTTTGTGTTTAGGAGTGATGTAAGAATCCATTTTCATCTTCTCTGTGTGGGTAACCCACATCCCAACCCTACTGCTTCCTTAGTGATCTTCACTCCATTTCCGTATATCAATTTCTCTATGAATTATCTGGGCCTTCAATATAGGTAATAATACAGTCTCCAGAAAATGCAGTGTTTTTCCTCCTTTTCCAATCCTATGGCCTTTCTTTTCCCTTCCTTTCCCCCTTCCTTCTATTCTCTCCTTCCTTTTTCTCCTCTTCCTTCTCCTCCTTTCTCTCTCTCTCTCTCTCTTTTTTTTTTTTCTGATCTTAATGCCTTTTCTAGCACCAGCTCTCCAGGGCAATGAAAAGAAGCATTCTTAAGTAGTGGCCATCATTGTATCTTTTCTGATTTAAATGAATGTTTCTAGCATTTCTCCATTAAGAATGCTGTTTACTATAGTTAATTGATAATAATCTTCATCAGATTAAGGAAGAAAATTTCCCCCATGCCTAGTTTTCTAAGAGTTGTTTGTTTGTTTTTAATAAATGAGAGTTAAATTTTGTTAAATTGTGTCTCTTTAAGCAATAAAATGATCATTTTTTCCCTTTACTCTGTTATTGTGGGAGACTTCATTTATAGTTTTTCTAATCTCAAAGTCCTCTGGTATCTCTGGACTACATCCAAGTTGATCATAGCACTACATTTACTGTACACAGCCGGGTTTAGGTGAACAATGTTTTGTTTATGAGTTTTGAATTTCTACTGGTGCAAGAAAATAGCTAGCAATTTTCCTTTCTTCTTTTCTTTTTCCCCCTTAAATCTGTTATCCTCTTTGCCTATTCTTAGTAATAAGGTTATATTGGCTTCATACAATCAATTAAATTTGGAAGGATCTCCCCAGTTTTTGTTCTCTAGATAAATTGATATATGATTGAAATTATCTGTTTCTAAAAAATTTGGAAGGGTTTACTATGAAATAATGTTGGTTTTCTTTTAAAAAACTGATTCTTAATTACTGATTACATTTCTTTAATAATTATTACATGAAAATTCAAATGTACTCATCTTTTTGAGTAGGTTTAGAAAGTTATAATTTTATATGAACTTATCAGCATCAACTGTTTTCAAACATTTCATGATGATGTATATCTGTCTTTACCTGCTACATTTTTAATGTCTGTTATATCTGTATACATATGCACTATTTTTATTCATAATATTCTGTGACTAGTAGTATTCTATTGTGCTTTTTCATATTTCTTCAGTTGGATGGTAAGATGACTTTAATCACTATCAGAAGAGGAGAGGAGTCATGGAAAGTTTACTTAGATGTAATCTCATGTCGTTTTCCTGTTGATCACTAATCTCAGGGATTCTAGGTGTTGTTTCACTTATGAGCGATTTGCAGTTGTTTTTGAAATGTTTATTTGAAAAGAAATTCATGATTTTCTTTAAGGATCCCATTTCAACTTTGAATTAAACAAAAACTTTCAAACTAGATATACCTACCCAGGATGAGGAGATCAGTATTTTTACTTTGAGTCACTTGATTTCTAAATACCAGTTTTTCCTTCTGTGTGTAATTTTTTTGTCACAATGATTTATGAGCTTCACATATTCATGTAAGATCAACAAAATATGAAGCAATGGAATTATGTGTTTTATGGTTTTATTAGCTCTCCAAGCAATATTTGGAAATACATGACCAATATAATTACTTTCACTTTAGAGTTAGGAAAATGGAGACATTGAAAAACAATTTTTAAGGCACTACAACAAATTAAGGTAAAAACCTGAATTAACTTGCCAGTATGTTCCTAATCTAGATTTTAAAAAATCTTCTATTAAACTTCATGTTTATGAATAGCCTGTGTCTCCATTGTTGGTTTTGTGGATTGATATTTATCAGATGGACAAAAGGAGCTTCTTATTCAGGGACTTTAAACATCCTCTCAAGTGCCAACTTAGGAGGACCACTAAGAAAACCACATTAAAAAATATCTTTAATTCTTCTATTTTAGTTTTCAGAAACATAAGAAAGGACATTTTCTTCCATATTATAAAGAAATCTATAGTAAAACAGGGGCTTCCCTGGTGGATCAGACAGTAAAGAATCCGCTTGCAGTGTGGGAGATCTGGGTTGGATCCCTTGGTTGGGAAAGTCCCTTGGAGGAGGGCATGGCAACCCACTCCCGTATTCTTGCCTGGAGAATCCCCATGGACAGAGCAGCCTGGCGGGCTATAATCTGTGGGGTTGCAAAGAGTCAGATTCAACTGAGTGACTAAGCACATACATACAGTAAAACAGACAAGTGATTGATTCTGTATCTTAAATACAAAGCGTAGTATTTTTAAATAACCATAAAGCTGAGATATGATGTACTCAGCGTTTCATGGAGATAAATTAGGCAGCAAAAATCTACCCCACAAATTAAAATGAGTAGTATATTCATTGATACATCTTTTAAGGGCCATTTTAGACAAAAGACATAGCGGTATATGGTGAAAGTGAAGCTGGCCTGAGAGTTAAAGAATTTGCTTCCAGCACTGTGACCCTCAGCACGTCTCTGGCATGGTCTGTGGCTAGCCCTTTAGATCATATCTAAAGATGTCTCCAAATCAGTGGTTCTATATAATCTAGGGCAATAGAGAATTACCTGGTTTCTCATCTCACTGCCTATTCAAAGGGGTACTGGAAGTATAATCCTGAGAGATCCTGATAAGATTAAATCATTGATAGCTTAGGGGCAGATGGGGTGGGAAGGAACATAGAGAAAAACTGAATTGATTTGATACCATAAAAGTTTATTGTTTATTTTTTAACTTGGGAATCACCCATTTTGATCATATAACTCACTATCTTGGCCCCTTGGAGCAAGCAAACTAAATTTATCCTGATATAGATGTCAAATAAGGGTTAAAGGTATCTTGTTTTTAGGTTGTATATACCAGGTTAAATTGGTCAGCTAGAATTAGGAATATAAAACCATGTAACAAATCATAAAATAGTTTTCACTTAGGTTTCATGCCACTTTGATGCATGTGGTGCCATTCTACCTTGGGTTGTGGTTTCCTAGAAGGCGAAGAATGTAAGATTGAGTATATTTTTAAGTGCTAAAATTCTGCAAGCTGTGGCTCTGAGATGAGGTTACAGCAGCAAGCCAGCGGTGGCATTCTTGCTTTGAATTCTATTCCTACAAAAGCAAAAAGAACGCTTTGTGGGTTCTGCTGGTTATTAAGGAGACTGGAGAAATCTTGGAGGATTCACTCAATCTTTTTTTCTGTTTTCAGAAAACAAAAAAACTGAACAAACACGGAGGTGTGGCTGGTACATTGACTTAGAAAAGCCAGGCGGGATGTAAACTTGGGCGGGCACTGGACAGCTCTGCTCTGTGAATGAGTGTTGTGCTATGAGCTAATGTGTAAAATACATTGTTTTTGGCTGCCTCTCTGAATCAGTTAGAACGTTTTGGCTGCAAGTAACAGAAAATCCAATTCAGTCTGGCTTGAACAATAAAAAAATAAAGCTATGCCATTGGCAAGAGGTGAGGTAGGCTCCATCTCTCTTTTCCTTCAATTCTCTTGGCTTTGCCCTCTTATGGGCATCAAATTTATTCGCAGGCTGGTGGCCAGATGACCTGAGCAGTTCTGAGCCTCTGATCTTCCCAAAACAACCCAGAGGAAGGACACCTGTTTCTCTTTCTTTGGATACTCTCAAGGGAATACAGGTGCAAACAATTTGAGAAGTCACTAACAAACTTACCCTCACATCTCATCTGTACATATTTGCAGAATGCTTGAATAGGCTTAACCAGGTATCTTGAAACAACTACTGGTTAGAGGAGGACCCAGTCCTAAAGGTAGGAGCAGACACTTTCCTGTGTTATGGTGCAAAATGGGCTGAGAGAAGGGTTAGATTCCGAGAAGACAATTTTTTCTCAGTTTAAAACACAGTGGACTAGGGACTTCCCTGATGGTCCAGTGGTTGAGACCCATGCTTCCACTGCAGGTGGCATGGGTTCACTTCCTGTTTGGGGAACTAAGCTCCCCACATGCTGCCTGGTATGGCCAAAAAAATAGAAAAAAAATACAATGGACTAAAAACTAGTACAACTTCTGGCAAATACTGGACTTTTGGAATAGTTGTTCCATATTTAGCACTGACCAGCTGCTAGCCAGTGTATCTAACATAATCTTAGAACCCTTGCTCCTAATCGTTTTCTATCTTCCAGAGCAGAGTTCACTGATCATGGGCAGAGATCAGGATGTAATAGATCTTTTACTTATATGAACAATAATAGCATACTGTTGAGAAGTCCCTTGGGTAGCATATTGGGGGTTCCAATGAATCTGTGATGTTTGGTTTTCAAAAAGAAGGAAACAATGACATCACTATCATAAAGAAAATGATAAAGTTGGGAAAATTATGAACTTTTCAAAACGAAGGGAATTTGTTGAAACACACACAAACAATAAAATATCATGGCAACAAAACATTTCCTTAATAATTAAAAATTTGGTTTTCTAAGTGAAAAAAATGACTACAAAAGAGAAAAGAAATTTAGTGACTCTTGGAAGGAGATTCTGTTGCCTGAGGGAATATGTACAATTGAGGGACAATGAATAATTTGTATAAAGAAAAATTGTTTTATCCCCAGAAAAGCTAGACCAAGACCTGTAGCCATACTTTATACAGCATCATTTAGGGAATGTGGGGGCATCATTATTATGTGATGGATGACAACAGGTGATCAATGATTTCTTTATAGCTTTATAGGTAGTTTAGACATTGAACATGATGCAAATTAAGGAAACACCAGCTACTGCACTATCAATGTTATTAACTATCTTTCCATTTTAGCTACTGATGTGAAAACATATTTAAAAATATTTTTCTTTTTTTGGCAAAGTAGAGCAATTAGTTGTTTGGATATTCTTAGAAATCACAATTGAGAAATCAATTACAAAGAAATGTTCTTTACTCCACTTTTTTTGGATATGACACTTTCTATTTGTCCCTGAACAGGTTTTTCAAGAAGAAACTCTGCCCATTCTGTAGGCAGCTGGCTCCCTGCTCTGCTGTTTCAGACCTTCAATCACTAGTGACATGCCTGCAATCCACAAAGTCCTGGGTGTCTCTTTTAGCTATCATCATCTAAAAGACATCTAAAAGGGTTTTTTAGTGCTTGAAAGCATTAGGTTTCATTTTTTGCATTCCACAAGGTAAGTGGAAAAGTTGATCCACAATGACATGAAGGGCTCAATTCTGCATGAACTTTTTGTTTTTCTACCAGAAATAATCCTTTCTTTCTTTCTTTGTAAGGCTCAAGTTCATCTAAAAACTGTTGACTCTTTCCTAGAGACACACAGCCCAGCAAAACTAAGCCCAACTCACTGAAATTGACATCTACCAGCAAAAGTATGGCTATTTTAATACTAGAGACACATTCACAGAATGACTCAACTTGCTAAGTAGCAAAATATAGAGATAGTATACTGAGATTAAGAAGAGTCAATCATCAACCACTCCGATTATTTTTAAATAGACTTACTATACTTTTAAAGGAGTATTATTTTAATAAAACAATCCACAAATAAATACAAAACAAAAGGGCAAATGTAGAGACATATTGCAAGTAAGCATGCATACCAAAAAGGTAAGTGCAAATTAGATTTGAATATTCATGAGTCACAAATCATTGACAGTTTGAAATAATGCAAAACAGCTTTATAAATGAGGTTAAGGCAAGGGACATCAAAGAAATGCATAGCTAAATCAATAGCAATTTGATTGTGCATATACTTGTAAATTGCAGTTACAATTTTTGTGACATGGGAGAAAAAATACTGTGTATCTGATGAAGAAAGAAGATACATAAATATTCCTTTTGTATGTTATATTTTTCCAATTCATCAGGTGCTTGGCGACCAGCCAGGTAGAAAGTGGTTGGACATCTTCATCCCCACCCCCACCTCTCCAAGACATAGTTTCCTTTTCAGAATCAGTTTCGGACTATGCCTGAAGTGCCCTTGTTCTGCTAAACAGAATTAGATTAACAACAATTCCTACAGAGTTGGTTTCTAAAATAAAGGTTATCATCTAGCATACATGACTAGAGAATGGCTCAACTTAAACCTTCATGACAAAATCCTTTTCATTGGAGACTATATAGTTTTAACAAATATTTTCTCTATTTTGAAGAAAGTAGATGAATTCAAGGGCTTCCCAGGTGATGCTGGTGGTAAAGAATCCTCCTGCTAATGTGGGTGATATAATAAGATGTGGGCTTGATCCCTGTGTCAGGAAGATCATCCGGAGTAGGGCATGGCAACCCACTCCAATATTCTTGCCTGGAGAATCGGACAGACGATCCCGGTGGGCTACGGTCTACAGCATCACAAAGAGTCAGGCACAACTGAAGTGATGTAGCTTGCACGCAAGCATGAAGATGGGAACAGTTTGGAAGACTATTTTGAAATAATTTGAGATGAGAAATATAGACAACCTTGTAATTTAAATTAATATGTTTTTATTTTGTTCAGCAATTAACTAGTTATTAATTTGTTCTTTTGGGGATGTGTGTGTGTATGTGTGTGTATGTATACAAGTGCATACTATGTGAAGAAATAGAATGGTAGGACTTACAAATTAAAGAATTGTTTAGGGCCTGCCTTAAAGTACAAATGTTTCCGATTCATTTTCCTCTGAAGTTTCTATTGGGGTTACTAGCTGTAAGTTATGAAGTTTTTCTCTAGGATGCTCTCTTCTGCCAGCCTCTTTATGGTGTTCTGTCTGCTTTCTAGGATGATTGATGAAGTTGGTGACATCATGTGAAAATCATGGCACACAATAGCACTAATTTTGGAAGAGGCTGGGGGATTGTGGTCTGTTTAGAAAATCAATCTGTATCTTCTTGCTGGGCCATGCTTTCAGGCAGACATCTAGACTGTAGAGGTAAAATCCAGATGTGGAATAATTAGAAAGAGAGAATTTTGCATTGTCTCCAATTCCCTGCTCTATTAGGAAAGAAGGTAAGACAACTTCCATGCTATTAATAATCAAGAGTATCCATAGCTTCCAAAAGCAATGACCTTGAGAATTTTTAAGGTCTTTACATGAAGTCTGCAAATCATCATTTGTCAGTTTTGATTCAGCTCATGCTTAGCATTATATTTGCAAACAATACTGTTATTTTGGTTCTATAGCTAAAAGTTTCTCTCAAAAGTTATTAGCTCATTTGACCTTAACAAACAAGTATCTCTATTACTCCTTTCAGCAAACGTTTGCCATATTTTATTATGAGGCTATTTAAATTATTTACATTTCTTTTAAATAGTTTAGGTATAATATTCAATGATTCCTAGTAGCAGGGGTCTATATAGAAAAATTTACTATTCTTCTATTCTAGTTCTGTATATTTATGTTCTCAATATAATTCCAACATTATTTTAGTTCCATTAGGTTAAGTTACTAAACTTTCTTGACAAGGAGGACAATTTACAGCACATATAGTTGATTATTTTGATTAAGTTCTTCTTCATATATGTATATATTTAAATATACAACATAAAATATACATAGCACTATATATACACACACACACACACACACACATATATAAAACAATAACTTAATCTCTAAGTTAAAACATAAGACCCTGGACTAGCAAAGGAGTCTAGACTTTTTGTTCTCCTTCACAATCTATGGGATGAAAAGAAAGTCATTTGGGTTTTTATTTTCTTGCCTTTTTAAACTAGGGGAGATAATATATCAAACTTTGATTTCAACAGCAGAAAAGTGCCTGACTAGCCAGTGCCATCTCTGAGATGAATTTCTTTAACCATCTCCCTTGTCTAGGATCAAGAAGTTAGAGGGCCTGGGAGCTGTCATTTCTGGTAATTCAATATCAAAATGGAGGAAAGATAGAATAAAATAAAAGACTTAGCATTGATTCTGAATTACTTAACGCTGTCTTACTGAATTCCAATGAAGTCTTGTCTTATCATGGAAAAGAAACAGTCTCTCTCTATCCTAAATGTCACTTTGGGAAACTCTTGGACCTCATGCTCATTTTGCTATGTAAATAGAATTAATTTTATCTTGAAAGAGCAGAGGAGTGGCAGCTAAGCGACTTCTATTTCCTATGCTGCCACTAAGTACTGCTGCTATCAACTCCTATAGGGTACTTCAGATTCTTTGGATCTCTGTTTCCTCATTTATAAAGAGATGGGTCTAGAAGCAGCAATTTTCAAACTATGCCTCTGAATCCTTAGGGCTGTGAAAAATCAGCAAGTCTTAACGCAGGAGGGAAGAAGAGCTGGTGGAACTCAGGACAAAGACCAGTATTTTCTTCTTCATCTCTCTATATACTGCTGCTGCTGCTAAGTCACTTCAGTCATGTCCGACTCTGTGCAACCCCATAGACGGAAGCCCACCAGGCTCCCCCGTCCCTGGGATTCTCCAGGCAAGAACACTGGAGTGGGTTGACATTTCCTTCTCCAATGCATGAAAGTGAAAAGTGAAAGTGAAGTCGCTCAGTCGTGTCTGACTCTTCACGACCCCGTGGACTGCAGCCTACCAGGCTCCTCCATCCATGGGATTTTCCAGGCAAGAGTACTGGAGTAGGGTGCCATTGCCTTCTCCTCATCTCTATATATAGACCTTAGCAAAATTTAATTTGAGAAAAGGAAAGTGACTTAAAAAGTCTGAAAACACTGAATTTAAAAAGTTATGATTGCTAAGATTTCTTATGGTTTGTTAATTTTGATTTGTCACCAATTTGTTCCAAAACTAGTCCAGTGAATATTGAGGCGGCAAGAATTGCCATGTTCATGACTTCTTTTAAACAGTTATATATATATATATATCAACCTAAAACTTTAAAGAAGGGAGACCTAGAAAAGACAAAATGGAAGGTGAAATCTTAGTGAAATTTTAACTGAACTTCTACACATTGTTGCTTAACTGAATGATGTCCTTGAGGCTGAGCAATGTATCACCTACTTGTCTATTCCAGGCGTGGACTCTGCATCATTTCTGTCCAATAGCTGTTTCTCTTTTTAAGGTCTACTTCAGAGATCTTTAGGTGGTCCACACTCTGTTACTATCTCCTTTCTTCAAGAATTAATTGCTCTGTACTTTTAGGGAATTTTGTTTCCAATATTTCTGGGATACTTACAGCACTGTGTTATAGTTAATTGTACTTGGGTGGCTGGCTTCCTTGTTAGGTCTTGAGCATTTAGTTATTTATTCTGTATCTTGCTAATGTAGGACCTTAGTTCTCCAACCAGAGATCGAACCCATCCCTGCCCCCCATCCCCGCATTGGAAGCACAGAGTCCTAACCAGTGGATTGACAGGAAAGTTGGCTGGTCTTGAGTTTTCAGAACGCAGGGACTGGATATTAACTGTGTTTGGATTCTCAGTCCAGAACTAGTTCTGGGATTTGAAATACTCAGAATGAATATGCTTCAGAAAAGTGACGAGTAGTAAATTTACAACAAATTATCTCTATAATTACACTGAGGTAATTATCTTTCAAGATCTTCATAAAAAATGATAGTGGTCCTCTTTTAGACATCTATATTCAACCATTCAATTGAATGCAACAAATATTGTGCTGATTGTGTGGTATTCTACATTTAAAGGGGTGTCATGCATGAACCTCATCTAGGGATCAGAGGAGTTAATAAGACCTACAACCTTCATAATTAAAATGTGAGACAGTACATGATTAATGCTGTAATATGAGCATAACCTGGAGAAGGCAATGGCACCCCACTCCAGCACTCTTGCCTGGAGAATCCCACGGATGGAGGAGCCTGGTGGGCCGCAGCCCATGGGGTTGCTAAGAGTCAGACATGACTGAGCGACTTCCCTTTCACTTTTCACTTTCATGCATTGGAGAAGGAAATGGCAACCCACTCCAGTGTTCTTGCCTGGAGAATCCCAGGGACGGGGGAGCCTGGTGGGCTTCCGTCTATGGGGTCGCACAGAGTCGGATACGACTGAAGTGACTTAGCAGCAGCAGCATGAGCATAACCAAAGTGCTTTGGAAACTCTAAGGACTGGGGATTAATGGAACGGTTGCATACAGAATCTGTACTTTGATTTGGAAGAGCAACAGGTTTTCAGGCAAAAACCCAGAATGAGATGAGGGCAATGTAGAAAATCATATCTGTGCATAGTTGTGTCTGACTCTTTGCGATCCCTTGGACTACAGCCTGCCAGGCTCCTCTGTCCATGGAATTTTCCAGGCAAAAATACTGGAGTGGGTTGCATTTACTTCTCCAGGGGACATTCCCAGCCCAGGGATTGAGCCTCTATCTCCTGCGTCTTCTGCATTCGCAGGTGGATTCTTTACTACTGAGCCATCTGGGAGGCCCATAGAAAATTGTAGGTGAAAGGGATTTCCTGGTACGTGAAGAAGATTGCATTAGATACAGACATTGTATAGATTTTGCAGTAGTTGGGGAGAAGTCTGGAAAATGCGGTAGAAGACTTACTTAAATACCATACTAAGGAGTTTGAATTATTTCCATGAAAATTAGAACTCACCAAAAGAGAAGCAGAATTCTAGTTTACGAAGTTTTGTCTGCTATTACCATATAAAATGATTTGAAGGGTAAACTTTGAAGATGCAGAGAACAGTCCAAGCAAAAGAGAACTGGAGGATTTAGTTTGTAAGGTGGTAGCAGGAAAAGAAAATAGCAAATCAAGTTGACAGTAAGATAAACTAAAGGATAACAAGTTCAAAATACTTCTGGAATGTATTGAATAGAAGATATGTGACAAAGATTATTACCCAGGACTTCAATTCACTAATATTAAATTCAACACTTTTGATGCCTTCCAAATTATTTAAAATATTAACAAAATTAATAATTAGCAATATTCATGTTTATTTTTTTACTGAGGTGGTAATGTTATTCCTAAATCTGTTGTCACACTTGTCATACTTGCCATTAGGTAATCAATCTATCAAGGGTCTTATTCACAATTTTAACAACTGATGCCTTAAATGTCTCATTTTCCTATTTTAGGGTTCAGACTTGGAATACTTCTTAATAACTTTAAATAAAATTCAAAAACACCCATGCTGATAACATATGTGAATTTAGAATGCTCTAATTTTAGTACAAAACCAAGTTATCATCTAATATTTTGTTTAAAATAAACTATCTCTTATTGGTAAAATTTGACAAAATCTCTTCAATGCAAAATTAATGTCCCATCATAAATTGTGAAAAGGTACCTCCAAGATGGGTGGTATTGACACAAGATCCAAAGATGGGAATGTGCCCATGAGCCCAGGGGAGATGTTCTGGAAAAGAAAAAAGAAACAGGGGCATACTGGAAGTTACACGGTGCTGCTGAGTAATGACAAGATTGGATTCTGCTATGGACGGTAGTGGACTGAGAGTCCACTTAGGGATACAGGAGGAAAGGAGGTGGAAAATGAAAGGGAGATGCCTCTGGGATGCTTTGGTCTCTTGCTATTGTTCTCCAGCTCCTCATCACGGAGGACCCTCAGGACCTACCCTCCACAGCCCTTCAGGACTCGCTCATTTTCACTTCTTGAGCAAAGGCTGTGGGATGGCTAGGTAATTTGAGGGATCTCTTCTTTAATAATTTACTCAGAAGTATAATGATCAGTCATCTAGACCCTGAAACCCTGATCTTGTCTTTGAATGAGGGATCTTGTAATACAGTCAGTGGGGTTGCTAAGAGTTGGACACGACTGAGTGACTTCACTTCACTTTCGAAAGCATCATTTATTAAGAGTGCAGAGGAGAACAGTATGGAGATTCCTTAACAAACTGGGAATAGAACTGCCTTATAATCCAGCAATCCCACTGCTGGGCATACACACCGAGGAAACCAGAATTGAAAGAGACACGTGTACCCCAATGTTCATCACAGCACTGTTTATAATAGCCAGGACATGGAAGCAACCTAGATGCCCATCAGCAGATGAATGGATAAGAAAGTGGTGGTACATATACACAACGGAGTATTACTCAGCCATTAAAAAGAATGCATTTGTGTCAGTTCTAATGAGGTGGATGAAACTGGAGCCTATTATACAGAGTGAAGTAAGCCAGAAAGAAAAACACCAACACAGTATACTAATGTATATATATGGAATTTAGAAAGACAGTAACAATAACCCTGTATACGAGACAGCAAAAGAGACACTGATGTATAGAACAGTCTTTTGGACTCTGTGGGAGAGGGAGAGGGTGGGATGATTGGGGAGAATGGCATTGAAAAAATAAAATTAAATAAATAAAAATTAAAAAAGAAAAAAAAGAGTGCAGAGCACTGGATAGATTTTAGTGATATATGCAGATAGAAGCATTCTTACACTCCACAAAATTCTGACTTTTTTCAGTAAGACACTACTGGTAAAGAAACTGCCTGCCAAGGCAGGATACATAAGAGATGCCATTTGATCCCTGGGTCTGGAAGATGCCCTGAAGAAGGGCATGGCAACCCACTCCAGTATTCTTGCCTGGAGAATCCCATGGACAGAGGAGCCTAGTGGGCTACAGTTCATAGGGTCACAAAGAGTCAGACACAACTGAAGCAACTTAGCACACACACTTGACTGATTAAAAATCAACTGGTCAAAATTGCTTCTGAGTTTCAATTGTCTCAAATGTTTTATTGTATTTTTCTAAACAAATAGGCAATATTCAAAATCCTTATGAAGCATTTATACTATTCCAAAAAAGAGAGAAAAGCAAGGGGCTGGTTAACATAAAATTCAGGATAATGTTATCTATGGCAGAGAGTGGGAAGAAGAATATACATATCTGTTTATTTACATACTTATGTGTCTTACATGTATGCTATAAATCTTATGTTTAATTCATTTGATCTTTGATAAATTACTTATAGGAGACAACTATAAAACGTGGTACAAATAATAATGATGATACCATAATTTTCAACTGTTAGGGTTGTGGAATTAAGCAACTGACTGTTTCTCAGCGTTCTGAATTTTCTGTTCCAATCTATTAAATAAATAGCAATGGTCCGCAATCTTTTTGGCACCTGGGACCAGTTTTGTGGAAGACAAGTTTTTCCACTGTCTGGGGCAAGGAGGGGAGATCACTCGGGGATGATTCAAGGGCATTACATTTATAGTGTACTTTATTTCTATTGTTATTATATCAACTCCACCTCAGATCATCAGGCATTGGATCCTGGAGGGTAGGGGTCTCTGAAATAGGGCATTAAGTACTATGGGGAAAAAGAAAATATAAAAACGAAAAAAGACAGCGGTATGGTGCAAAGGAATTTCTACCCTCCCGGAGAATTCTTGCTTGAATAGGACTGGTGGTGTGAACAGCCTGTATAAAACACAGCAATAGACTACACACAGCTGGCCGTAGGGTATGTGTTTTGCACGGTCCTTCCTTGAGTTCAAATCAAAGTGTAAGAATTCAGCCACATGATATCAATCAATTATCTTCATTTTCAAGATAATCACTGTGGCATTATTTCCTTTCCAAATTTTAGATTAGTATTTATTGGTTTATCAACACTGGTATAAGACTGAAAATGCAGAGCTGATGTTCTTGAAAATGCTCAACTAAGTTATCAGTGGTCTGTTTCCTGAGGAATCCACCTCAGTCATTACTCTGTGTTTGTTTCGATTCTTCCTATTCAAACAGTATTTGCTCTGAATAGTTGAAAAATGCCTTAGGCTTTATTATGAAGTGGGATCTTCATTTAGGCAGAATTGAAAGTAAACTCAATGCCCTGGGAACATTCATGACTTTTGGTCTCTTTAACCTGAACTGGAGCTGAATCAGTAGCCTAAAGGTGAAAGCCTCTAAATCCTTTTATTACCCCAAACCCTATAATCTTTTTGTTTTAACCAAGTATACATAAGAAAGGTAGCAGAACTTCCCAGTTAACAAGTCAAGAAATCTCTACCTCAGATAAGAATCCAGCACTTTGGTTTACTCTTTGCACAAAATATTTAAAACAAAAAGAGGCCCTTTGGTGGGTGGGTGGGTGAGGCGGGGGTTGTTTATTTTGATGACCAGATACATTCTTTTGTTTTGTAAAAGCCACATGCCCATTTTGCCTTCTTAGGGAATTTCTGTTTCTAGCACCCTATCATTATTTGCTATCAAACTTCATATCTTTTGTTTGAAGCATCTAAAAATAAAAGTAGTTGTTTAACTAATTTTCTCTTGAGCTTAATTTAGCAATTATCAAATCAGGTTTGTCAATACAATGACTGAATCAGATGTGACCCAGACGTTAACATTTTAAAAATCCGCTGTATCCTTTTTCTATTCTTTCAAGTTATAGTAGCTGCAAACAAAACCTTGATGGGGTCAATAAGAAACAAAATGTACTCTCCTCTGTCATTTCAAAGTCATCTATTAAAGTAACTCAAATATAACATTTGACTACATGGGAATACAAATAGAATAGAATAATGAGGCTTATGTTTAGAAATGCAAAGAGCATTTTGGGAAGTATTTTAGGAAGAATTAATCTAACTATTAATATTCTTTCAAAATTTGATTTTCATTCTTGTACATGTGGATGCCACAAAAATGCTATTTAAGGTTTATCTTTCTTTTTCCCTTTCTCATTCTCATGCTGACATTTCTTGCTGTATACTGAAACACTTTGGAGAACAATTTTTTTTTTCTCAGACATATGAAGCTGATGTGAATATCAAAATGATATAGAGGAACCAGGAAGAATAACATTTGAAATCATAGTGGGTTAGGTGAACTCATACTTAACTAGGTTCTTGGTAAGTATGCAGTGTATTATTAATGACTGCTTATTTACTCAGGAACCATGTTTGTTTTTGACTAATTAATTTTATGCTGTGATGTGGAATAATACTTAGCTTTCTGTAACTGTTGAAAAGGCACTAGCAATATTATATCATATGTTATGTTTAATAGTCATTGCTAAGTCTACCCAGAAATATGTAAGATGGTTAAATAATAGCATTCATTTTGCTTTCACTATTCTTTAAGTTTCCTAACACTAGAAAATACCAGTGAAAGCTTACACATTGTTATATAAGACCAGAACTCAAAGTTATTTTTTTGCCATCATTGTAAGGAATACTGTGCATCTTATATATCTTGATATCCTATGTACAGAAAGTGACATCTACTGGAGAAAGCAGAACTGAATATTTACTTTCCAAACTACTTCCCTGCCAAACTTCCAGACAAACTGCACTGTCCTCAAGATTATCCCAAACTTTGAAAGCAAAGAAAGATTTTATTTAGGTCAATATAGTGTAAAGTCTGGGTTGTTCTGGGTGTCATTTTTCAAAGATGCCCTTTGGGAAAAAAGTGGTTATGAGGGTCACACAAAATATCTCATAAGCAATGTGATTGGAGGAGTCTGGAAAACACAATTTTAGCACATTACCTTAAAGGGTAAAACTGAAGCTCTAAATAACCATAAGCCATTAAGTGGCAGATTGAAACAGAATTCCTTTGTAACAAATAGCTTGAAAACATGTTTGGAAAACATGTAACTTCTTTAAATGGTCTGGGAATAGGAGTTGTAAAACATAGTATGGGGTTAGAATATATAATTTCTCTCTCATGAAAAGGCATCCCCATAATACTTTGAAGCCTAACCATTTTATTTATTCATCTTGGAAAGATGAGTGTCCAACTCCATGATCTAATATCAAATCTCTGTTCTTAAGGCGTTAGGGGATTCTTCCCAGATGTTTTTCATCTTGGTCAAAATTAATGGCATCAGCTTCTTTCTTGTAACAATAATTCTCAGTCTTCAAGTAATCCCTCTTTCTTAAGGACAAAAGCCTTTCTTAATGGAAGCTACTGTGATAGCCATTTTCAATATGGAGAAAGTGAGGCACAGCTATATTCGATGAGTTCACAAATATCATAAGAATATGTCTAAGCCCTGTCTCTTTGGTTCTAGCTTATTGCCTCTGTGATATTACCAAGGCTGCTTCCATATTTAAATTCTGCTGTCTTATTCTCTGTAGTTTGATTTCAGATTTTCTATTTCTAACTGTTGTTATCACTTAAAATATTTTTGATTTTTGTTTTTGTAACAATGCTCTTGCACTCCCTCTGCTGGCCTTGCTAATTAGCAAAGCCAGTGGCCAAGTGGTCCTGGTGTGTATCAGTGATACCAAGCAGATGACTGGTGAAAACATACGATTTTGTGTTGGAACCCAGTAAGAAAATCACGTTGATTGGCTTTCATAGGCAATAAGGCAAAGAAAATTTATTTGTAGATGGTGAAAAAAAAAAAGCATAATTATTTATAAATTTTAAAGAAAGAATTTAGTGAAACGAACAAATTCACAAATCTTAAAAATCTGCCTTTCTTTTCAAAACAATAAAACCAGTTATCCATATTCTATGAAAATATATGTATATTTAGTAAAAGGCATTTTACTACAAGGTGTATCAATTTTGAATCTCTGTTTTCACTCTGGAGGGTTAAATGAAAGGTTGCCTGGCTTTGTTGGTCAGACTCTGGACCCCAATTAGATATGTAGCTGTCCAGTGGATCAGTGTCCCACTTCTTAGAGTTCCATTATGGAGTTACAAAGAGAATGACAGCACTTGGCAAACCCCAGGCCTAATCATAGCATAGAGAAGTGACTTTTGGAAGGTACATTACCAAGCAATTAGGCCCCATTTAATAAATTACCCCTTATAGAACACTTTGAACCTAGTGGTCTGAAGAGGTTAATGCACCTCCCACAACTGAGTGCTACTTACTTTCCAGGGGTAACTTTGAGGCCATGGTTAATCCAAACCTTCTTCTCATCAATGGCCTCTCACTCTTGAGTCACTTCTGTAGCCTGGCATCAGTAAGGCCACACACTTGCATTTCGCTTGTGCATTTCACATGCTTCATTTTCTTCCAGCTGAATCCATTGGGCGGAGTATTCACAAGGCCAAATGACTTTGTGCTGCATGTTAACTTCCTTTGGCTTTCATGCTTCTTATTTGGAGTCTTTCTGTTTTTCTTATTTATAGAGTCTTAACTTCTGGGTTTAGTTTAAATGTTACGTCTGATGTAATATAGTTTCCTCTAAAATTGTTGAGTAGCAACCACATTTTAAATGAATCCAATACACAAAATTAGGTTTCAGGATATTATTAAATTTGGAAAAAACCCACAGTAGATATGTATTTGTACACTGGAATCTTAACATGGTTAGATACTAAAAACATTTAAAATGTAACTGTAAGGGAGAAAAAGCTTAGTTTGATGCTAGAATATAATTAGACTCATTGGATTTTAATTTTTAAAATAAATTCAACTTGAGTTTTGGGGTTGAAAATGCTGATGAAACACTGAGTACTTTTATGCAAAAAGATAGCTAAGGGATGGAATTGGAATAGCTAGAAATAGAAAATTCTTAATATATGTTCATAATGGCTGACTTTGCTTTAACATATCACTGGTTTGCTGAATGATATGCCTGTAAATCATGATCAAAATCATCATGCTTTCTAACACATTTATTGAATATTGACTCTATCCAAGGCTCTACTGAAAGCTACAGGACATGAATAAGCCATGACCTATAATTTTAAGAAGCTGATGATTGCATTGTAGAGCTCAGGTGTAGGTATGTGGGAAAAGAACCATAGTGAGTAGAAGATTACAATACACACCAAGATTGTGTGCGCCTGGGAGTGTCTAAGGGAATTCAAAGAATGAAGAGGAGTCTCTATTCAGAAAGGCCTGATGGAGAATGTGGAGTTTGCTCAAGCATATGATAGGAAAGCTAACATAGGAAATGGCTAGAATAGATTTTGGAATCATACAGACAATATCTTGGTTCATCTTCAAAATCAGACCAATCTTTGAAACTAGTGGGTTTTAATCAAAGCTGGCTTTATAGGAGGAGTATAATGTATGCTCTACTGTTTTAAAAGTTAGTGTGAGTGTGTGTGTATGTGTCTGTATGATTGAGCCCATTTATAGTAAGGCTACACTTGTTAAAAATAAAGTACCCATGTAGATTAACAAAATAGCATGTAGAAGTGATCTCAGTTGAAAATAGAAAAATGAAATTCAATAAACTCTGTGTCAGCCTTTCAAAAAAATAAAATGAAATGCTCCAACTTTGAGAAGTAATTAAGGTTGCCTATAGTTGTTATGTCTGTGAATGTATTTTGTAGGCTAAGTTTGGGAGGCAGATTTTCAACATGAGAGCGGACATTTTTTGGAATATTTTACTTTGCTTTACCTTGATTGTTGTTTAGTTGTTAAGTTGTGTCTAACTCTTTTGTGACCCCATGGGCTGTAGTCCACCAGGCTCCCGTGTCCATGGGATTTCAAAGGCAAGAATACTCTAGTGGGTTGCCATTTCCTTCTCCAGGGGATCTTCCTGACCCAGGGATCAAATCCTTGTCTCCTGCATTGGCAGGTGGCTTCTTTACCACTCAGCCACCAAAGAAACCCTTACATTGATTATATACAGAAAAAAGAAATAAGAGAAAACACATTTTAAGTCAAATACTGTAATATAATATGGAAAGCATTGACTGTTTTCAATCTGATAATCAGGATGTATTTTCAAGGTGTTTTTTTTTTTTAAGCCAATATAACTCTAAAATGACAGATATCCTTTTCCAGGATATTTAGTGATTCACTGAATGAGTCATACCTTTTGAAAAGTTTCTGCTTCTTTTATCATAATTTGGAAGTTTTCCATATTATAGACTGTGTTTTCTTACATGCCCATGAGACAAAGACTATGTAAATCTAGGTTCCATATGAATCTATACTATTATTGTAACATGAGTTTATATGGTCTGAAATTCTCTTATATTTGCTCTGAATAACTTGATTCTTATCCAGATTTTTAAAAAGTTGTCCAGAGATGAGACACGGTCTCTACCATGTTATAATTGCAGAGGTTTTTGGAAAGACCTGAGGTTGGGTAGCACACTAGATGTGGTATACCACTGGGTATGACTTTCCTTGTTGTGTCTTGAAAGCTACCTCTCCTTCCACAGCAGAGTTGCAAATGAGAAGTGAACTACTATATTTTGTGGTAAATAAACATTTGAAAAACTGGAGCCCAACTCTTAGGTGTGTTGGTGAGATTATAATGTTTTCCATTCGTACCTAGAAGCACCTTAATTTGATCATTTACTCCATAAGCAAAGCATTACCGTGTACATTATTCCCTCTTGTTTTTGCGTCTTGCATTATTCACACTAACACCAAAGCAGATTTATTAATACCAGCCTGCAAATGGCTTTATTCCTCATACTCTGAGAATTTACATCCTGGAATAAACAACACTTATGGAGCAATAAATGGAGCAAAAAATCACATTGTCTGTTGTATTTTTTCCTTCTGGCATTTTAAGTGCATTCAAATTATTGATCAGCAAAACTTACTGAATGACCACTGTGTTTGGGCACTGCATCCCAAGATACGGAACTTTAAGAGGAGTTCTTGCCTTCAAAGAACGCAGAGACTGGCCAGAAAAGGAAAATACATGGGAAACACCAGCAAACATAATAGTACTCTATATGCACATAATAAATAGTATAGTGTAAACTATTCATGGTGTAGACACAAAAGTGAAGAAAGTCTCTCAGTCGTGTCTGACTCTTTGCAACCCCACGGACTATATAATCCATGGAATTCTCCAGGCCAGAATACTGGAGTGGGTAGCCGTTCCCTTCCCCAGGGAATCTTCCCAACACAGCGATCAAACCCAGGTCTCCCGCATTACAAGAGAATTCTTTACCAGCTGAGTCATCAGGGAAGCCCAAGAATACTGGAATGGGAAGCCTATCCCTTCTCCAGGGGATCTTCCCAAATGGGGAATCCAAGCGGTGTCTCCTGCATTGCAGGTGGATTCTTTACCAGCTGAGTTACGGGGAAGCCCCTGGTGTAGAACTGCACAATCCAATATGCAACCAGGTGGACGCTAATGGTAAAGAACCTGCCAGCCAATGCAGGAGATGTAAGAGACATGGGTTTGATCCCCAGGTTGGGAAGATCTGCTGGGATGGGAAATGGTAACCTGCTCCAGTATTCTTGCCTGGAAAATCCCATGGACCGAGGAGCTTGGCAGGCTACAGTCCCTGGGGTCACAAAGAGTTGAACATGACTGAGCGACTAAGCACACACACACACACCAGAGGATGTAGGTCATAGAAGAAAAAGAGGAAGACTTTAAATGTAAACAGCCAAAACTAGTTTGTGGGATATCCTTCCAATCTTATAAGGGGTGACAAGTTCTGAGTATTTAATCTACCAATAAACACAGATGCCAATTACTGAGTGCTTAGAATACAAAGTTTACATATATAAATTTTCATTTAAATGTCAGAACTAGCATATAATGCATATTTTATCATATTCATTTTCCATAAGAAGAGACTGAAGTTTGGGTTGACTTAGTGAAAGTCATAAAACCAGGAAAGAATTGACCTTAGTGAGTTTGACCTCAAATCTGTAGTGGAGGCAGATTACCAAGAAGTGTTACTCTTTTGGGTCCCACATGCATATGTATCCCTTCCATGGGATATGCTCAAGGAATGTGTTCCCATAGTCATGTGCTTTTGGAAAGTCTGCCAAATTAAGCTATTTTCACCATAATCAGTTATGACTGCTCTGTTTGCATTCTGACTTCCCCTCAGTCACACCCTCCTTCATGTGAGGTAGTTTTAGATCAACATTTTGGAGGATCTGGCTAAAGAGAGAGTTCAGTTGACTATACACTTGGTTTAAGTTTAGGGGGTTATTTATGTGTTTCACAGTTGCTTTTATGTGTGGTTAGGGTTTTTCTCACCCTCTCAGAGTAGGAATTGCTACCCTGAGTTCTCTTCCTGTCCACTCCACCAGCTGCTGCTGAGTCCATTCTTTGAAGTTTACAGCAGCACTCCCCAATGGAAGCATAAGGTGGATCGCATCTATAATCTTAAATTTTAGATAGTCAGTTTATAAAAAGCCAGGTGAAATTAATTTTTATAATATTTTATCTAATCCAATATATCTAAAATATTGTTTCAACATGTAATCAATATTTTTAAAATTATTCATGAGATATCTTACATTCCCTTTATCATACTATGTCTTCTAAATTCCATGTATATTTTACAATTAAAGCACTTTCAATTCACAATAACCATATTTCTTTTAATAGATTTATTATTGAGGTAATGGGTTTATAATATTATATAAATTTCAAGTGTACATTATATTTCTACTTCTTTATACACTATAGCATGTTCATCACCAAAAATTCAGTTTCCATTCATTACCGTACAGATGATCTCCTTTACCTGTTTCACCCTCCTCATCCTCCCACTCCTTTCTCTCTGGTAACTACCCTGTTCTCTGTATCTAGGTGTTTGCTCTTGTTTGACTTGGTTTGTTCATTTATTTTGATTTTTGTTTTTTGCTTGCTTGTTTTTTATATTCTACATATAAGTGAAACCATATGATATGTGTCTTTCTCCTCCTGACTTATTTCATTTAGCGTAATACCCTCAAGTTTCATTCACATCATCACAAATGGTAAGAGTTCATTATTTTTTATGGCTGAGTAATACTTCTATATATATGTGTATATATAGCACATCTACTTTATCCATTCATCCATTGATGGGTACTTAGGTTGTTTCTATATCTCAGCTAACAATAGCCTCATTTCAAATGCTCAATAGCTATACGTATCTAGTGGTTGCAATCTCTGTGTGTTAGTCGCTCAGTCGTGTCCGACTCTTTGCGACCCCATGGACTGCATGTAGCCTGCCAGGCTCCTTTGTCCATGGGATTCTCCAGGCAAGACTAAAGTGGGTTGCCATTTCCTTCTCCAAAAAGACTGATGAAAGTGTGTAAAATCAAGATGATAACCGTACTTAGCAGCACAGTTGCAATAAAGCATTCACTGAGATCTGAGGAAGCATTCTCTCTTTTTTTTTTTTAATTTTATTTTATTTGTAAACTTTACAATATTGTATTAGTTTTGCCAAATATCAAAATGAATCTGCCACAGGTATACCTGTGTTCCCCATCCTGAACCCTCCTCCCTCCTCCCTCCCCATACCATCCCTCTGGGTCGTCCCAGTGCACCAGCCCCAAGCATCCAGTATTGTGCATCGAACCTGGACTGGCGACTCGTTTCATACATGATATTATACATGTTTCAATGCCATACTCCCAAATCTCCCCACCCTCTCCCTCTCCCACAGAGTCCATAAGACTGATGTATACATCAGTGTCTCTTTTGCTGTCTCGTACACAGGGTTATTGTTACCATCTTTCTAAATTCCATATATATGCATTAGTATACTGTATTGGTGTTTTTCTTTCTGGCTTACTTCACTCTGTATAATAGGCTCCAGTTTCATCCATCTCATTAGAACTGATTCAAATGTATTCTTTTTAATGGCTGAGTAATACTCCATTGTGTATATGTACCACAGCTTTCTTATCCATTCATCTGCTGATGGGCATCTAGGTTGCTTCCATGTCCTGGCTATTATAAACAGTGCTGTGATGAACATTGGGGTAAACGTGTCTCTTTCCCTTCTGGTTTCCTCAGTGTGTATGCCCAGCAGTGGGATTGCTGGATCATAAGACAGTTCTATTTCCAGTTTTTTAAGGAATCTCCACACTGTTCTCCATAGTGGCTGTACTAGTTTGCATTCCCACCAACAGTGTAAGAGTGTTCCCTTTTCTCCACACCCTCTCCAGCATTTATTGCTTGTAGACTTATAGATTGCAGCCATTCTGACTGGCGTGAAATGGTACCTCATAGTGGTTTTGATTTGCATTTCTCTGATAATGAGTGATGTTGAGCATCTTTTCATGTGTTTGTTAGCCATCTGTATGTCTTCTTTGGAGAAATGTCTATTTAGTTCTTTGGCCCATTTTTTGATTGGGTCATTTATTTTTCTGGAGTTGAGCTGTAGGAGTTGCTTGTATATTTTTGAGATTAGTTGTTTGTCCGTTGCTTCATTTGCTATTATTTTCTCCCATTCTGAAGGCTGCCTTTTCACCTTGCTAATAGTTTCCTTTGTTGTGCAGAAGCTTTTAAGTTTAATTAGGTCCCATTTGTTTATTTTTGCTTTTATTTCCAATATTCTGGGAGGTGGGTCATAGAGGATCCTGCTGTGATGTATGTCAGAGAGTGTTTTGCCTATGTTCTCCTCTAGGAGTTTTATAGTTTCTGGTCTTACGTTGAGATCTTTAATCCATTTTGAGTTTATTTTTGTGTATGGTGTTAGAAAGTGTTCTAGTTTCATTCTTTTACAAGTGGTTGACTGGTTTTCCTAGCACCACTTGTTAGAAGTATTCTCTTCTTAGGAGTTCCTGCTTTGGACTGAGTTAGCTTCAGATACTGAGTCACCCCAGTGTCCTAAATCCATCAATAGGAACACAGATCTCTAGATGTGGAAAATCACAAGTGGAGAGTTCAATTCTCATTGAAATCTAGTCAAAATGAAATATACTACTTGATTAAGCAGCTTCTGCAATTATAATTAAGGCACATTCATTTTTCTTATTGATGTGAATTGTGCAAAATCATGATCTTCCCTGGTGACTCAGATGATAAAGAATCTCTCTGCAATTTAGGAGACCCAGGTTCAATCTTTGGGTCGGGAATATCTTCTGGAGAAGGGAATGGAAACCCACTTCAGTATTCTTGCCTGGAGAATTTCATGGACAGAGAAGCTTGGTGGTCTATAGTCCATGGGGTCACAAACAGTCAGACATAACTGAGTGACTAAAACTTTCACTCTCATGCAAAATAGCATTTAAGAATTCCTATGTTTTTAGACACAAGTCAGTAATAGGACTCTGAGCAATGAGTATGACCATGTGGTCTCATCTGTTTTTACATCCTAATGTACAGGATTTTGTTTTAGCTCATTTTTGACATGATGGAGTCTAGTGACCCCAGAAGATGAAACACGTCAAAACTGCCATTGACAGAGCAAAATGAACCGAAGCTTTCCTAAACTGCTACTAATAAAAACAATATCTGATAATCATACTGTATGAAAGAAAGAACTTTCTTGCTTTTCAATTAAAAAAAGAAGTATGAAGCCCAAAAGCAGTATCTTAAGAGATGACAGACAGTTAATGAATAGAACCATTATGTAATTTTTCTGAGTTTTGATATGTTTATGGCACTTAGCGGCCTTCAGTCTTTGTAATTTGTCATAATTTATTTCTTATCCTATGGAAAGATTCATTTTGAGGACCTAAGATATCATTGGCAATTTTTTCTTGCATATATTAATAGTTTCCCAAATTGTATATGTATCAGGTATTATAAGATGTGAAGTCATCCTTGAACTGTACTGTATAGCTTCACAGGCATTATTGTGGGTTCTGGGGAAGCATTCATAGACTATGTAAAGGTCAAAAAACCTTAAAGAATTTGTTATTGGTTCTTGTAACTTCCCTTCGAGAAACAGTGGGTCAGTGAGCTCTCCATTACGCAACTAGAAAAAGTAGAGCCCAGATGGATACTACATCGGGTATCCCAAATTCCACCCCTGAGGCTGATGATCATGTTCACCTTATCACTGTTAGGTAGTTAAAATAGGAAACAGGAGTCCAGAATGGAGGTGGTTAAAGATAAGGAAGAGAAAAGACGGGAAAATAGAACAAAGGAAAGTCCAAGGACGGGTGTGAGACCTCAGATAGAACAAACAGCACTCCTGGCTAGCCCAGTTTACAGAGGGCAGGCCCAGGGGGAGGAAAAGACACATAAAAAGAGGAGCCAAAGGGCTCTCTCTCTCTCTACCCCCAGTGCTGGCACGCTCCCCCACTCTCTTCTTGTCTTTGAGTCGGCAGCCCTCACGCCTCACGGATGGATTTTCCTGCTATTTTCTAAATAAAATAGAGCTGTAACATGGAGTGGTAACATTGGTTTGTCTAAGAACTATAACACGGTCTGTTCGAGACCCAAGAGCTGTGATGCGCCGAGGGCTTTAATGTCCGTCACTCCAAATCTTTGTTGTGATGAGACAGAATGGAGAAGCATACACTCGCCTGACATCACGAAGAGATTAGACTGCCTCCAACAATATAGCAATGCAGAGACAAGATGGTGGCTAACAAGAAAGACATACGTACGTACAGACAGACTGAGTGAAGGAGGGTGGGAAGAGGTAAAGAGGTGAAAGGAATAAATGAACTTTTATTAAGAGCCTGACTCTGTAACAAATCAAGAAGAACCTACGATGCATTCCATTCTTACTGCCTGATTTTATGACTTTGTCAGACCTGTCTGGGCTGCTCATGATCCAACAAGGAATGAGGGTAAAGAAAGAAGGCTCTGGAGTCACTCTCTAATTTCAGATAGATATATCGTGAAAACAAAAATTTACACATTATATCCAATGACACTGTAAATATTCTCCTTGAGAGTACAAATACTTCCTAATTTGATCCAGGTTTGTAAAGCAGTTCTTTTTTAACTCATTTAAGAAAGCATCTTAACTTAGACTTAGAAATGTGCATCTTGCTGATCATTATTATGTGAAACAATAGTTCTGACTCATGTTTCTTGAATTTTTTTCATATGTATTTCTGAATTTAACATTGAACACTCACAAGATACAAAATGATTATTTAAGACTCCCAACTAGATTTCTTAGGAATCGGGATACATGCCTTTCAGGGACAGTTTATGATTATTTTTATATACAGGGTCACACTATTTTTTGTGACTTTTACATCCAGAGACTGATCGGACTATCTGCTCAGTGTCATCTTGAGTGCGGAGGACCTCATGACAAACACTGTGAGTGGATGTTCCTAATCCTGAAAGAGTATCTTCCATGTGGTTTTATTCTGTATCTATATAAAGTAGATATAAAATATATCACCCTCTGCCCATTCTCTGCTTCTTAATGTGGTTTTCTTTGGAACACATCCTGAAATTGCATTTCCCGTATTGTGGGCGAGGTGCTTTCAAATATTGTTTGATGACCTCATTACATCAAGTATCATCAAAGGCTCTCAGATCATGCTACTCTTTGAAATAGCAGAGAGAATTGGGCTCCACAATGCAAACCATTTTGAATGACTGAACGTACAAACAGGTAAGAAGTGTTTAAATATGAGAAATTTGCAATCCATGGATGCTTGGATCTGTAATAGGGAAGAACTTTGTATTCTATTACAAGTTAATCACTAAAAGAATGTTGCCTGTAAATTTATATTAGACATAATGGCCCATCTCTGGGAATCTTGCCTCCCAGGTAATAAGCGTTAAGCTAAAAAAACCATTGTTTGGCTCACAAGAAACAGCTTGACCAGGCCCACATGTGAATGACTGAAGGAAGGAAGAAATTGACACATCCCCTCTGGAGTCTGGCTGGAACCAGGTTTTTACCATCTCTGCTCTTAGCATAAAATAAGACTGAATTCTAACTTGGAGAAGATAGTTCTTTGGGACACTTAATTCACCATCTTCTCAGTCTGCTGGCTTTCTAGATAAAGACATTATTCTTTGCTCCAACAACTCTTTTCTCGGTTTATCCGCCTGTTGTGCCGTGAGCAGTACAAGCTTGAACTTAGTAACAGATCCAGTCATTTTTGTTTCTTTGTAAGCTTCGGTTGCCTTCACTGTGAGGAGTCTATCCTACATGGAGTGCAGATACAACACAGACAGGAGAGTGCTATGCCTGCTTCCATTGAGGGTATTATCCTCAAAGCATCTTCACAGACAGTGCCTGAGGCAGAATTGGCCCCTGATGACTTCAGGTGTAATAAATATCCTCCAAAAATAATCACGCAGCCAGGCCAAAATATTAACCTTGAAATCAATGTTATATATTTTCATAGCAGAGTGTATTTCTGACATTGCAATGGAATTTAAAGAGGCAAATAATTTTCAAAAACCTCCCTGGTGGTGCTAGTGGTAAAGAACCCGCTTGCCAATGCAGGAGAGGTAAGAGACAGGAGTTCTAGCCTTGGGAGTTGGGAAGATCCCCTGGAGGGAAGGCATGGCAACCCACTTCTGTATCCTTGCATAGAGAACCCATGGACAGAGAAGCCTGGCGGGTTACAGTCCATGGGGTCACAAAGAGTTGGACATAACGGAAGCAACTTAGCACAGCATGGCACAAATAAACTGATTACAAAACAGAAATAGAGTCACAGATGCAGAAAACAAACTTATGGTTACCAAGAGGGAGACGGAGGGGATAAACCAGGAGACTGGGTTTCACATATGCTAAGAACCTATTATATAGCACAGAGACTTCTATTCCATACTCTGTAATGACCCATATGGGAAAAGAATCTAAAAAAAGAGTGGTTATATGTATAAAACTGATTCACTTTGCTGTATAGCAGAAACTAACACAACATTGTAAATCAACTATACTCCAATAAAAATTAATTTAAAAAAATCCTATTGTATAAGCACAGTTTCTGGTAGAGTTCTTTTTGCTAACTTAGGGGCACCTCCACAAAATTATAATGAGTTTCATCAATTTGAACTCTCTGCATGGAAAAGTTTAATCCAGACATTCAAATGCCTTGATATCCAGGAGCATTATCCTGTAATAATTATTAATGATACTTGCAGTGCAAGAATTTGGGCTGATCTAGAGCAGTGAAAGTTGTCCAAAAGTCCAATTTCAGTGCAGTGAGCTGAAGTCATCCAAGACATCTCTACTGTGGTATAGTTAGCTTCTTAAAGTCATTTGTTGCCAAGGAAGATCCTAAGAAATTATATTCCAATAACTTTGTTTACTGCCATCTGAAAGTGCTGGCATTGGAGAGTAATATGGATAGTTGTAAAATTATGAGTACCTAGTTTTTCGTAAAGATTTCAAATCATCGTGTTTCAACCCCAATACTTCTTGGAGGTTTGAACACTAGCTAAAAAGAATCATTTATTATTTATTTATATAAATGCCTCCTGTGGAAATATAAATATTTTCAATTTTCCATTGTCTATTTTGTATCAAGAATGGAAACTTTAAATAAGTTCTGCTAGAAATGATTACACTTTGTTACATGACAGCACACTATGGATTATTCACTGATTAAAGCTCTCTGCCCTGTAGTGCCTGATTCCCTTCTGTTCTGCATGCCTCAGAACTGCTCACTGCAACCCTGGCTTAGAGGTGTGGCTCTTGCCAATTCCTGAGAGTTTTACAAGTAGCAGTATAATTATTGTACTTAATAGTTATTTATTTAATGCATAAAAGGGAGAGAGAGTCTTAAAAAGATCCATTAATTAGTATATATGATCATATTAACTACATAAACCATTCTTAAGGATATGCTAAATTAATTTGTAAGTTTACTGCCAGTTTTAGCTCCTGTTCAGTTCTCATGATTGAGTCTCTACTCTCCACCCTCAGTAGAAACTGAGGCCATGCTAGTATAATAACTAGTAAATGGTTCTATGTACAAGGAAGAAAGAAATGAATTTGTTAGCACATGACTTCTTGGCTTGTTGCTAAACTTTCATTTTCATTTCTTGTCAAAATTGCCAAATAATCAGTTCAAATTCTCTTAATTTTGACTTGACTGCCTAACAATTATGAGCATCTTTTATGATCTGTGTATTGAAATATTAAAAAAAATAAGCAATACCAGCTACTTCCAAGTTCACAATCTTGTGTTTACCACTTATTTGTGATTGGTGCTACCAGAGCTTAAACCAGACTCCCCTCCCTTGGGACTCGTTTACTGCTCTTTATTTTCTGTTTTGAAGAGAAGGGATTTAAATGCAATGGGTTTGTTTGGACTTTAGAAAGAATTGATCTTTTCAACCTTGGGGGGTCATTTGCTTTTGAACTCCAGGCATCAAATAAAGGTGGACCTATTGATCAGATGATTTCAAGTCATGGATGGGGACTCCCAGAAAGTAATTCATTTTATTTAGCAAACTGGTGAGCATAAAACAACAATAGTTTGGGACCAAAATTTGTAGTTTATTTTAAAATGGTAGAATTCTGAAGACTTGATTTTAACTTAAAACATTTCTTTAATGATTTGTTCATTATTAATGCTCAGAGAATATTAACCATTACAGTCAATCCTTTTTCTTCTTTACTCATTTTTTAGAATGATTTTGGTTGTTATGACTCAGATAGGAATTACTTTCCCATGAGCAAGTTATTATAGATTAATCTAAATTAAATCTTATTCCATTTAAATTTTTTCCACCCAAGATCTTCCGCTGGGTTTGTAGTTCTTTCTATTTTGGTGCTCACAGCTATTTACCTTCTCCATGAGAGAATTAATTTGGACATTTAATTTAGCTCTGGTCCCAACCCTCTTCCTACAGAACCCCACTGCCCCCAATTTAATGATGCTTTACTAAGTGTTGCTTATTATTTATAGTCCGTCAGTCAAACTGAGAAAAATCCCAACGTGACAGAATCTTACCAATGTCTCTATTCATTTTTGTTTCCAACAGAAATCCTGGAAAATCGAAGAAGCTGCTTATAGCAATATATTAAATAGTCTTCATGGTATGTTTTGGAGAGAAAATGGCCTACTTGTGCCATTTTTATTTGCTTAGAATAAAATTATGCTACTTGTAATGAAGTCCTAAAAATAAGTCCTCATCTGGTAGAAAGAAGAGGGGAGGATTGGGATATCCCATTTTGGAGAGCCTGGCCTATCTTCAGGCTTCCCTGGTGGTTTGATGGTAAAGAATCTGCCTACAATGTGGGAGACCCAGGTTCGACCCCTGGGTCAGGGTCCATCTTCATTACCTTTGGGCCATCAAATTTTTCTTGCCTTAGTCATCTAAAGACCAACTTCCTTTTCACCCAAGTTTTTAAAAACTGGGGGTGAAACAGTAATCCAACTGTATGACATAGTGAGAATAACATGAAATAATAGATATAAATAAGTTTGGATAATTGAAATCACTTACATGCAATTTTTTTTACAGGAAGATGACTTTGATAATCCACTCTTTGGAGGATATATATTTTAGGAAGCACTTTATAGTATTTAGTATTTTGCCTGCTTTCTGTGATATTAATGGCATATACGTACAATGAAGTATGTGGTATGTGCATATTTCATTTGTAAAGTAAGAATATTCTAAGGAAATATTTTATTATAGAATGTATTTCTTTTAACATTATATTTTAAGCTGCAGAGTGCAAAGTTCCAAGTCTTAGAGGGAGTTTTTATAGCAAAGGTAGGACACGACTGAGCAACTAACACAACAGCAGCAGGCTCATCCAGGAAGAAGTCTCGGGCATCCACTTATGCTCTGTAGGAACTTGCTCCCTTAGTGACTCTCTGGCCCCTTAGTGCTTTCAATTTTCCATCCTCCTTTAACTCAATTGCCATGACCTTGCAATAAATAAGGGCTTTTCTATGTTGAAAACGTGTTGACTTGATTCTCCTATATATAATCTTTAAAAATTTGACTATTTAATCTGAAACCACTGTTACTCATTCTTTTCTGCAATCTTTTATCTGGTTTCTAGTATTCTCCATCCATGGGATTTTCCAGGCAAGAGTACTGGAGTAGGGTGCCATTGCCTTCTCTGTCTTAAGAAACAACTCTTGTGCAAATCCCCTATAACCTTTGTGGGTAGAGTGTGTGGAGGTAAGTATATGAAGCTGAGCTTTTGAGAAGCTGCCAGGAATGGTATGCTCATTAAGATTGGGCTGACAGTATTGAAAGTCACTGCCTCAGTGCTTCTGGGTGGAGCGAAGGTGGTTTATTAAGATGGTAGTTAGGTGCAGCTGCTTGAAAAGAACCCAGATGCCACAAAACCTCCAGAGCCTGGATTTCTTTTAAGCAAGTACAGTTTATAGATTCCCACATTCATGTATAGAAAACCATTACATGTACAGAAACCCTGAGTTGAGATATAAATTTCCTGATTCCATAGTCAACAGTTCTCTATTAAGTTCTAATATCAGTTGGAGGAGCTATAGATAAACTATTTCCCCTGTAAGTTCTAAGATCGAGTCCAAGAATGGGCAGTCATGACTCCAAGAGAAAAAGGGAGGAAATTACAGTGACCCTAGGCTACCTGAATTTACACTGCCACTGTCTTCCTATGCTTAGTGTAATAGAGGTAATTCCTTATCCCTCTCTTTGTGTGAATGAGAGAAATACCAAGTAAAAGCTTTAAATTACTCAACAACATGAAATAACAATTCACTATACAACCTTTGTAACAAAAAAGCAGCTTCTTTTGAGATTCTGAAGAAAATAAGAAAGGGGTTGAGAGAATGCAAATCTTTATTAAAATAAAGGAATGAAATAAATTCTCAGTACTATGAATACTTATATAAAATACTGTAACATCAATGTTAGGAAAGGGTAACAAGGATGGTTAAAGAAACAGGAAGTTTTACATATAGTGAAAGTGGCCAGGAAAGACAGAGACATAAAAAGTAGCTTGATGGAAATCGTTAGCTTTTTGAAGGCTCTAGTGAAATTTGCCAACTAATAGGAGAATAGGAGGTCACACTGTGAAATTAATAACCAGTAAATTTAGAGCAAATAAAACAGAAATGCTTTTGCACAGCATTTAAGCAGCCTGTGGCATTGACAACCGCAGGAGGTCAGAGAGTTAAATGCTGTCGAACCGGAATTAAAAAGAGCAGAGTAACATTGTCATTCTTACCATCGTCATTTGCAGTTGGACGATGCTTCGGGTGACTTTACCCTTTGCTTTAGAACTTAATTATGATTGCACTTTGTGAAGAGCTAATAAGGATGCAAGACAAACAGCAAGAGTGAAAGTAGATAAGGGCCCCTCCCTGTGAGCCTACTAACATATTGAACATAAGACAAGTATTAGATGATACCAACAACTGCTGAGTTTCAAAATTTTGCAGGTATGCAGGTCGTTCAAACCTTGAGACGTTTTCATTTAAACTTCCCATCTTCAAGTAGGACAACGTGCAATAATGCTTGGGAAATTAGAATTCCTTTTAATTTACAAAATCTACTCAAAGAAAGAATTTTTTTTTTAATCATCCCACTCCCCCTAAATATAAAATTTAGTGAACTGTTGTCTTCTCCTGATCTGTTAACCCCAGATGGCACCCCACAAACAATATGTTTTGGCAAATACTGATTTGATGATGATGCTCTTATTGGTCCATGGTCCATTATTTTCCATACCACAGGAGCAACAGCATCTCATATGGACAAAAGATGTTCCACCTAAGATCATTAGTGGATCAAGCATCGTAGCAGCCAAGCCCTAGTCCCAGTTCTAAAAATGAGTCATTTTACAACAGTCTTAAATGTGACTTTTAGTTTTATTGCTAACCATAATCAATGCCTGGCTATTGATTACCACCAATCTTTTTATGTACAGAAGAAGACATAGGTGCCCATCCCCCTTACTTCTCCATCCCTAGCGTATTATTGTCAGGTTGAGTTAATGTTCAACTAGGAATTACTTGGTGTGATGGGGAAGTAAAAAGATAGGGACATTTAATTTTTCATTAATCTCTTCCTTGCCACAATTAGCAAAGGTATAAATATTAATACTTTTGATCTAGATGTAAGTTGAAGCTATCATTCATAAACTCATTGCCACAAAGGCCACACTCTTCAAAAACAATGACACCTGACCCCTTCACTCAGCATCTTAATTTGTTCATATTTTGGCTGCTAAGGATTCTGCTTTTCTGTTATTGTAACAGAAAAGAATCGAGCTCCATCAGTTTGTATTTTTTTTTCATTAACTTCAGAATTGTTAGGTTGAAATTGAACAATGTATTTTTTGGTTATTCTCACTCTCTTTTTCTCCCTTTTAAAATGTAGTTGGCTTTCCTCCCCCCCTCCCCTAAATAAATAACTTTTTATTTCAGTATTTTCATTGTAATCATGGCTATAATTGACAGCTTTAGGATACCGGGGGGCACAGTTGAGGTCTCTTTTTCTTTTCAAACACCCTTCTCAACCCACAGCAAGGGCTGTTTTCCTTTGTTTCTTTGCTGTCTGAGAAGAGGCAGAAGATCAGAGAGAGTTCCTGGCGGTGGTAGAATATTACATTCCATTGTAACTAGTGGCTTACATAGACTATGCAACCAAATAGCCCATAAATACAATTGAAAATGACTTTTCCTTTTCCTTTGCAAATATAGCATTTTCATAAATCTGGAGGAAAATTTGTGGTTTTGAAAACCTGAGATATTTGTATCCACTTTTTAATTGTTGATATGATGATGTCAGACCACCATGCTGGATATTTTTAGTACCTATCCCCATGACTGAAGGTGTGTGTAGAAATCAGAAGTAAGGGTATCACTGCTGGCAGAACTGGAGTGAATTAGAAATTCTGTTTTCAAGACATTTTAAAATATTCACTTTTTAACCTCCTTTTAAAGCTACTTCTTGCTGTATTTTGCAAGGGTGGGAATTTCATGCATGATGCCTACACATGTGTACATAATACTCTCTACCTTTTGTCTTTAATATTCCTTGGTTTTTAATTATTAAAGATAAGTATTTGAATTATAAATATTCTAGTTATACAGGAATAGGCAAAGCAGGCATATACCCTCAGGCAAAATTCTTCCATTATCCATAATCCTTCTGCCTCCTGCCTCCATTTCTCTGCTTCCTATCTTTATGTTGCCTCAAAAAAACACAGAGATATTCTTTTAAACTAACCTTCTCCTCCCCACTTAAACCGTAGAAATCCCTTCTCAATATGTATAGAGGCCTCTTCCTTGAAGTGGGATGTCATACTTGTCCTAAATATAATAAAGTGCTATCTTCAAGGCATTTCTGCATCCCAAACACTCCGCAGAAACCTGCCGAGCCCTCCCATCTAACCAGTCTGAATGTCACAAATCATAGCCCAGAAACTGCTTTATAGTGAATCATTAACATTGTCAGGAATGACTTGGCAGAGGAAAAAAAAAAGCTTTCCATTATTGAACTAGGGAGAATATACAAATGACAGCATTGTCATCCCCTTCCTATTGTTTTATAAAGCTCAGAACTGATTAGTAAGAGTTTATTACAGAGGAATACACACAGAGCTTGCATTATGTTAGGTGTTTTCGTATCTTTCTCCTTACATTTTTAGAGCTTCATCATTTATTCTAAACGTTTTGTTTTTAACTTTCTGCTTGCAGTGCTGAGTGAAATTTTATAGTATGAATATACCCAGTGTATGGTATGTGTGTGTGCACGTTCAGTTGTGTCTGACTCTTTGCAGCCCCACGGATTGTAGCTCACCAGGCTCTTCTGTCCATGGTATTTTCCAGGCAAGAGTACTGGAGCTGGTTGCCATTTCATACTCCAGGGGATCTTCCCGACCTGGGGACTGAACCCATGTCTCTTGCGTCTCCTGGATTGGCACACAGATACTTTTAGCACCACCTGGGAATAAAGGTGGGAAAATGGGGTTGTAGATGTTTGCAAAATAGCTGACCTGAATATTTGTAGGTGAAAATCCATTTTGGGGGCCACTTGTCTAGGGTCTCTGTCTTCCAAGTTCTTCTGCTCAGCAGGGATGACTAAAAAGGACAGGATGCTGCACCAAGGGTGAGTGAGCATGAGTTTGGATGAGTGTTCTCTGTCTTCTCTGAGCTTACGTCCTCCAACACTGGAACAGTTAATCGAGAGTTGATTCCCTAAAATTCCTTTGTCTACTTTACCTTATGTTGATGTATATAGTGGATACGGTGGTGCACAACCAGATTCCCATTGGTGTGAATGTACTCCTTCCCCAGGGGCCATGGTGTTCCTTGCCATCATCTTACTGTTGAGTGCTCCTCTAAGAACTGCCCTGGCCAAAGGGAACTATTTTCCCCAAAGTTGCATCTCTTCCCAAGGTCTAGCCTGAATCCCATGACTAAACCATGGTTCCGTTGGAGATATTTCTGATGGATCATCCCAAGCTCAGAACTCCTCACGGGATTGGCTGAGGTCTCAGTTGTGACTGCACTGTAATTCAACATTGCTCTCTGACAAATCCTTCCTCACACATATCATATCCAAGAGCAGTCTCCAATGAACCATTTGTATCCAAATCTCAAGCTCAGAGTCTGTTTTATAGGAAACTCAACCTATGACAGTTATAGTGGGGATGGTTCTAGGGGGTAGGCTCCAAAATGAAACTGTGGAGTTGAATTATCTCCTTGCTGGCTGGCTGGTGACTAAAGACACTATTGCCCCTTCTCTCAGAATCTACCCCCAACACCCCTCCTGGTTACCAAAACAGTATCAAGGATTAAAATAAAGCAGGGATGCAATTGTTAACATTTTCTCTAATCTTTAACTGTGATGGGATATCAGCAGAAGAGAATGTACTGCAAAGTATAATACTGCAGACGTTTCAGAGTTTAGGGGTAAATAGTAATTAAAAGACTATAGAATTACAGAGCTGTTGCTGCAGCTATCCATGCACTGAAAAAGACATGAAAGATTGAAGGTGATTAATCACCAAATTAAGGTAAAGTTATAAGGCCCCCTTTGGAAAAGGCAATGGCACCCCACTCCAGTACTCTTGCCTGGAAAATCCCACGGATGGAGGAGCCTGGTAGGCTCCAGTCCATGGGGTCGCTAAGAGTTGCAATAAGGCCCCCTTGCTGGTAAGTCACTTCAGTTGTGTCCGACTCTGTGGGACCCCAGAGACGGCAGCCCACCAGGCTTCCCCGTCCCTGGGATTCTCCAGCCAAGAACACTGGATTGGGTTGCCATTTCCTTCTCCAATGCATGAAAGTGAAAAATGAAGGTGAAGTTGCTCAGTCGTGTCCGACTCTAGCGACCCCATGGACTGCAGCCTACCAGGCTCCTCCGTCCATGGGATTTTCTAGGCAAAAGTACTGGAGTGGGGTGCCAAAGGCCCCCTTGGCAGTGTATAAAGAGATATCCATCTCCTGTAGCTGGAAAGCGAAATGTCTAAGGATCTGACTTAAGATTTACTAGTGAAAGTAGGGGCTTCCCTGGTGGCTCAGAGGTTAAAGTGTCTGCCTGCAATGCAGGAGACCTGGGTTTGATCCCTGGGTTGGGAAGATCCCCTGGAGAAGGAAATGGCAACCCACTCCAGTAGTCTTGCCTGGAGAATCCCATGGACGGAGGAGCCTGGTGGGCTACAGTCCACGGAGTCGCAATGAGTCGGACAAGACTGAGCGACCTCACTTTCACTTTCTTTCAGTGAAAGTAGATTATCTTCAGAGAAGGTCGAAATTTTGATTCCAAGTTATCTCTGACAAGATTTGGGCCAGGGCTGGGACACTGGGCTAATAAGCTTCAAAGTCTTGAATCTCTAGATGGTTCAAATGGTAAAGAATCTGCCTGCAATGCGGGAGACACAGGTTTTACCCCTGGTTTGGGAAGATACCCTGGAGAAGGGAATGGCTACCCACTCCAATATTCTTGCTTGGAGAACTCTACAGACAGAAGAGCCTGGTGGGATACGGTCCATGGGGTTGCAAAGAGGTGGATATGGCTGGACTTCCCTGGTGGCTCAGACGATAAAGCACCTGTCTACAATGTGGGAGACCTGGGTTCGATCCCTGGGTAGGGAAGATCCCCTGGAGAAGGAAATGGCAATCCACTCCAGTACTATTGCCTGGAAAATCCCATGGACAGAGGAGCCTGGTAGGCTACAGTCTATGGGGTCGCAAAGAGTCGGACACGACTGAGCGACTTCACTTTCACTTTCAAGTGACTAATACTTTTTTCCTTTTTCCTTTCACTCTGTCAAAGACTCTAAGGGAAGGAGCAAATATACTACTTTAAAGTTTAAAGAAAGTGATAGCCCACACCAAATGAAGCAGAAAGTACCATGGTGCTGTTAAAAGAAGAGATCTCTGGGACCCGCCCCAGAAAAGTGGGAATCCTATAGTGGATTTACATAAGGCCCAAATTCACCACCTGACTGTGTTCTATGGGACGACCTGGATGAAACTGTTTACCAAAATAAGGAATGAATTGGTGAGAGGGACAGGAGGATCACTGAAATGCTCAGTGTATGTCCACTGTACACCAGGGCTCCTGCATGGCAGGAGACGCTATTATCGAAATAGTTTCCTGCCAGGCTCCTCTGTCCATGGAATTTTCCAGGCAAGAATACTGGAGTGGGTTGTCATTTCCTTCTCCAGGGGATCTTTCCACCCCAGGGATTGAAGCTGGGTCTCCTGCATTGCAGGCAGATTCTTGACCAACTGAGTTATGCGGGAAGGCCAATAGGAATGATAAGATACAGAAATCCTAGAGGCCAGGTGGTGGCATTTTATTATTAGCAGCAAGGAATGCACAATTTTCATAATGAGTGGCAGGGCTGGAATAATAGCCAGGGAGAACTCACCCACAGAGAGCTATAGAGATGGTTGACAGAACCTGGATCACTAACAGCAAGATAGAAGGGGAGTTGACAAGGGCATTGCTAAATCTATGAAAGCAAATGAATTCAGGGATGGATGATCATAAAGTTGAAAACAACTCACCTAATAATAAGGCATGATTACTTTTCTTTTCTAGTTTCTGTACCTGAGTCAGCTTATAGACCCAAAATTCTTGACAGAGGACCCCACGACTCATGAAGAGTACATATAGTTCTCTTAGTCTTTTCCAAAGGGGACTTCTGACTCATTTACTTGGGTAGCTGTTCACTGAGGAAGGGGAATACCCAAATATTTTTAGGGCTGGTGACATAGGTCCAAAGCATTGTTTAGGACCCACTTAGCATAAGAGTGTCTTGGTATTTGGTAGAACCCCCACATTTATTGCTGAGTCTGTGGGATTAGACCCATCATGGCAGGGAAAGCCAAGTAAAAGCCTCTAAAACTATCTTTCCTCCTAGATAATAAAGCAAATTAAAAAATATATATATATATATATACTAGGATGAATAGCAAGAATTAGTGCCACCATTAAGGACCTAAAGGACAGGGATGGTGGTCTCCATGGTACCCTTATTCAATTCAGCATTCTGGTTATACAAATACCATACTGGACTAGTGAAAAGTGCTAGAGTAAGAATATATATGGACTCATTGACAGTGGAAATATGCTTGGATGTTTGGTTAAGATCCTGGAGAGAGAAAGATTGGAAAGGTGGCTTCAGTAAGTTTTGGGGAAGAGGCATTTATAGGCACATATGCATATGGTCACAGAGTGTGAAGACCTTTGTATCACATGCTGATACTCACCAGAGAGCATCACAATGGAAGATGCACCAAATGACCAAATAGGTGGAATAATGAGCAAGGGGACATCATTTAGCCTCAGTCATTAACTGCCCAAGTGTTGGCACAATGTACATATGAAGATGGGAGCTATGCGTGAGCCCAGGAACTTGAAATCTCACTCACCGAGGCTGATATAGCAACAACTACTGCCAAATGTGAAATCTGCAAGCAGCAGAGACCAATATTAAGACCTCAGTATAGCACCATTTCTTGAGGGATCACCAGCCACTTGTCAGCAAATTGATTGCAATGGATTCCTTTGATCCTAGAAGGGCAACAATTTATCTTGATTAGAATAAATAATGTTCCAGACTTGGATATGCCTTTTTTTCAGTCCACAGAGCCTGTATTGGTTTTCTAAGCTGCACTGTGACTTACCATAAATTTAGTGGCTTAAAATAATGTATATTTATGCTCTTACACTTTCTGTAGGTCAGAAGTCTGCACGTAGATTAATAACTGGGCTTTCTGCTTCAATGTGCTACTAGGTTGCACTGCAAATGTAGATCAGGGCTCTGATCTCATTAGTGGCTTGACTCAGTTCAGTCACTCAGTCGTGTCTGACTCTTTGCCACCCTATGGACTGCAGCACTCCAGGCTTCCCTGTTCATTACCAGCTCCCGGAGCTTCCTCAAACTTATGTCCATAGAGTCAGTGATGCCATCCAACCTCCTCATCCTCTGTTGTCCCCTTCTCCTCCTGCCTTCAGTCTTGCCCAGTATCAGGGTCTTTTCCAATGAGTCAGTTCTTCACGCCAAAGTTTGGAGTTTAAGCTTTAGCATCAGTCCTTCTAACGAATATTCAGGACTGATTTTCTTTAGGACTGACTGGTTTGATCTCCTTGCAGTCCAAGGGACTCTCAATTCTCCAACACCACAATTCAAAAGCATCAATTCTTCAGCACTCAGCTTTCTTTGTGGTCCAGCTCTCACATCCATACATAACTACTGGAAAAACCATAGCTTTGACTAGAAGGACCTTTGTCAGCAAAGTAATGTCTGCTTTTTAATATTCTGTCTGGGGTGATCATAGCTTTTCTTCCAAGGAGCAAGTGTCTTTTAATTTCATGGCTGCAATCACCACCTGCAGTGATTTTAGAGCCCCCCAAAATAAAGTCTCTCACTGTTTTCATTGTTTCCCCATCTATTGGCCATGAAGTGATTGGACTGGATGCCATGATCTTAGTTTTTTGAATGCTGAGTTTTAAGCCAGCTTTTTCACTCTCCTCTTTCACTTTAATCAAAAGGCTCCTTAGTTCCTCTTCACTTTCTGCCCATAAGGGTGGTGTCATCTGCATATCTGAGGTTATTGATATTTCTCCCAGGAATCTTGATTCCAGCTTGTGCTTCATTCATCCCTTATTTACAGTCAGTGCCACTATCTGAAAGCCTAGAGGATATCCAATATTCTGACACAGGATTTCACACCACACTGCATCAGACTGTGCTTGTATGCAGTGGACACAAAATCATGGGATTTACTGGTGCTATCACACATGCTGTACTACTCAGAATCTGCTGGCCAATAAAGCAATGAAACAGCTTTTTGAAGATATGTCTAAGCCATCAGCTTGGAGATGATACTCAGATGGTATGGATTTCCATCTTCCATGATTCAGTATATAACCTAATCAATGACAATTTTATGATGCTATGTACCAAAAAGATAGACTATAATGGCCTGGAAACAAAAGGTAGAAGCAGGAATGGACTTTTGGAAACATCAGTCCCAGTGATCCAGAGGAATCTGTCCCCACAACTCTGTAAGTCTTGAGGTGCTAGTTCCCAAAAGAGAAATCTTTCACCAGGTTACACAGTAAGAGTACCACTAAACTTTAAGCTATAACTATCCCCTGGTCACTTCACAATCACTCACACCCCCTGTGCCAGGAGAACAACAGACAAAAAAGGAGTCACTATCCTGGCAGGGCCAACTGACTCTGATCATGAGAAGGGGGTGGGGGCTGCTATTATACAAGAGGGATAGGAAAACTACATTTAACTCCCCTTTTGATACTCTCCTGTTCAAAGTGAAAATGAAGTGAAAGTGAAAGTTGCTCAGTCATGTCCAACTCTGTGTAACCCCTTGAACTGTAGCCCGCCAGGCTCCTCTGTCCATGGAATTTTTCAGGCAAGAATACTGGGGTGGGTTGCCATTTCCTTCTCCAGCGGATCTTCCCAAACCAGGGACTGAACCCAGGTCTCCTGCATTGCAGGCAGATTCTTTACTGCCTGAGCCACCGGGGAAGCCCCTCCTGCCCAATGTTGATGATAAATGGACGAGTGTACCAGCCGCCTTCTGAGAAGGATATAGTGATAAGGGCTTCAAAGATGGGGATTTGCCAGAGGAAACAAAACAGTGACTTGAAAAGATATCGCCACCTTCATGTTCATAGCAGCATTTCTTTTTTTTTTTAACAATAGCCAAGACTTGGAAATAATCTAAATGTCCATCAACAGATAAATGGATAAAGAAGTCATATTAAATATATAAGAGAATATTATTCAGCCATAAAAAAATGAGAAAATCCTACCATTTGCAACAACATGGAACTTGAGGGTATTATGCTAAGTGAAATAAATCAGACATAGAAATAAATATACTTAAGTATATCATATTATATAAGTATGATGTATTATGTAAGTATGATATCACTTTTAAGTGGAATCTAAATAAAAAACCTTATAGAAAAAGGGATCAGATTTGTGGTTACCAGAAGTGGGGGTGGATAAGGGGAGGAAGAATTGGAGGAAGGTGGTCAGAAGGTACAAGCTTTCAGCAATAAGATGATAAATACCAGGGATGTAATGTACAACATGACTACAGTTAATACTGTTGTAGGGTACATGGGAAAGTTAAGAGAATAAATCCTGAGTTCTCATTACAAAGAGAAAACCTTGCATTTCCTTTTTTAGAGTTGTATCTATATGAGATGATGGATATTAACTAAACATTGTGGTAATCATTTCACAATATATGTAAGTCAAACTTTTATGCTATACACTTAAAACTCATACTGTGATATATATTAATTGTATCTCAATAAAACTAAAAAAATTACATTGAAATTCATATGCTAACAGATATTTCCACAAATGACAACGATGAGAAGGAATGGATTTATAGGCAGAATTCCAATAAATTCTACTTGCAACTCTTCCTGCCCCTGCCCCCATACCCCAAATATGAGGATTTGATGCAGGTCAGTCTCTCCACCATCCTCACTGGTAAGTCAGCAACCTGTAGGGATATTACCTGTGGCTGAGGGAAGTCTAGAATGGGTAATGGAGGAGGGAGAGAATGAGTATTAATTGTGGCCATGAGATTAGCTGAGGCAGTAGGCTGTAGTTTTTCTTGCTAAGCTTCTTCTTGTTAGTTTCTTGAGGAGAAAAAGGTTACTGAGAATCCTGGAAGAGCTGCTTCCAGAGGTGGTGAACTTATTATTTGAAACAAGTGAATGTGAGTGGAAAAAGAGGTTGACTGTAGTGGATACTGGGGTGTGCTGCCCAGATTCCCCCTCTAGGACCGAGATACTCATTCCCCAGCTGCAAGGCATGCTGCCGCCTGAGGGCTCTCAGCTGAGTTCAATCTAGGGCTTGTGCTCCACCAAAGACAACCACCTTGCCCAGGGTAACAGCTCCCACCAGTGACTGATCCACACAGGGGTTACAAAGGTCTGGTCTTTTCCACTCAGTTTGGGACATCTCTGGGGGACTACCCCAGATTCACGGCACTGATAGGATTGCTGCTGCAATCTAATCACACTTCAAATCTCTCTCTGCTTCCTCCACTCCCCCTACTGTACTGGAGAGCAATTCCCAATTAACCACTTGCATTCAAATCTCTGTCTCAGGTCTACTTCTGGGGTATGTGACCTCCAAAAATATGGGATTCCTAGAGTGAAAAATTTTGATAGAATGAACTCAATTGTTTGCTAAAACGAATTGCCCAACCATTGGCCTCTGTTTATGGATTTGACTGGCTACTGATCTGGCAGGACACACTGGGCCTAATTTCCTTTATGGGAATATTATCATAAGTTACTGAAGATATTTTAAGAACCATTTTAAAACTCAGAATGTTATTAAATGTTTTTCTTTCATTTTGAGTGAGACAACATATGTTAATGCTAAGAAATGTTGCATTCTCTCTGCATACTAAGTGTAAGTAAAGGAAGCTGGTTTGATCAATATGTTTTCTACAAACATGCATATTATGTATATGCTGTAAATTAAATTTACCACCTTCATAAAAGGCAATTGCACCACATCTTGTATATATCTAGCTGTTCTCAAAGATAAAAATATATTGAACTGCAAGCGGTTAAACGCAAGGCAAGAGTGCCATCCTGTGTAACACTCAGCTAGGCAAAGGCAGAGAGAACTAATCTGACTTGACATCACTGGCCCTGCTTCACCATCTTGCTCTTGGCAGAATTCCCACTGAAGTTCATATATGCTTTGCTATAGGACCATAGGACGGAGTTCATGGATTTTCTCCAGTGCAAATATGTCAGACTTTATTCTTTGGGCTTCACATTTGGGTATATTTTCACATGAAAATCTAGATGTAGGCAGAGCCTGAAAGAAACCAAGTGGATGAAAAGCATCATAAGGACATCACTTTCTGCCAGGAACCAACTGGGTTGTATCTGCATGTTTTTTACATAGGTCTTAAATGTCCTACAGAGGATATCAAATTCTTTATGTATACAGAAAATTATCACTCAGATTCAGTTAACCTAGAAATGACTTAAGTCAGAGAATTGGCTCTGTAACATTCTAATTTCTTTAGTGAAGAACAACATGAAGTGATTTACTCCTAACATTTCTAAAAATATTTTAATGGTCCCTATGGTTGGAACCAAAATATCCTTGGGTAACAACAAAAAGTAAGTGTTCATCATTCTTACATCTTAGAGTAATGCCAGCTTTATATCTGAATAGAAAGTTATTTACAAGATAGTTTATCTTTTTTTTAGCATATGTCCATGCTGTAGATAATTAGGAAAATGGAATGAGCTATTACATGCATAGTATGATCTTTGATTTATGTTGAAAAATATGTGTGTTATAATATATATTATATTATACTGTGTTATATTATATATTTGTGTGTATATTTTTGCCATGCTATATGGTTTGCAGGATCTTAGTTCCCCAACTAGAGACTGAATTGGGCCAGGCAGTGAAAACCCAGAATCCTAACCACTAGGCCACAAGGGAACTCCCCAACTGTGTTATAATATTAACTAAAAAAACAAAGAAGATGAAAAGTTGTATATATTATACATACATTATATACTGTAAATTACCTATCTATTTCCCTACTGTAAGAATGCACTGAAGAATTATTCACTAATTAAAATGCTACTCTGATGAATACTTTTGTGCAAAGCATTCCCCACATTTTGGATTATATTTGAAGATTTCAGTAAACAACTGAGTTAAAGGTGTGGGCACTGTAGCGTTTAGGGATTTTGACAAGTGTTGTTTCATGTATCTTTCCTATATATGAGAATATTCGTTTCTTTTTATATGGTGGAGCAGAAAGTTTGAAGAATAAAATATATATGAATCTTGCTTTATTGTTTGTTTTTGATCCAAATGTTATCTGAAATAAATAGGAGAATACTCCCCAAATTTTACCCTTTAAATTTTTTCCTTTTAAAATTAAGATATAATTGACATATAATACTGTGTAAATTTAAGGTGTACAGTATGTTAATTTGATACATTTATAAATTGCAATGTGATTAACACCATAGTTTTAGCTAGCACCTCTATCTCCAGGACTTATTTATCGGATGCAGGTTTGTATACTCAAATAGCATTTCCTTAAAATCCCCCCACTCCCCTAGCCCCTGGTAACCATCATTCCACTCTCAGTTTTTATGTTTGGCTTTTTTAGATTCCACATATGACATTATACTCTATTTGTCTTTCTCCATCTGACATATTTCACTTAGCATTAAGTCCTCAAAGTCCATCTACCTTATTGCAAATACCAGGGTTTCCTTATTTCTTACGACTGAATAATATTCCTTTGTATATAAATACCACATCTATTCATTGGTTAATTGACAGGTTGTTTCCATATCTTGGCTACTGTGAATAATGCTGCAATAAATGTGGGAGTACAAATATCACTTCAATATCCTGTTTCCATTTCCATTTGACCTATATCAGCAGAAATGTATCTCAAATTTTATGCCTTATACTATATATATTTTATACTAGTTTGAGAAGACAATGCTTTGCACTGCAAATTGAAATATAATCTCTTAAAAAGAATAAAATAAATTTTAAAAATAGGCTTTCAGAAAACACAGTTTTGTTACAAAATTCTTAGTGATGTCTACCAACTACTCCACCTTTATTTAATCAATGAAAAAATATCTCAATGAACTGAATATAAAAGAGTAGGGGACAGAACACAGTAAGTGCCAATAGAAAGGTGTGTTTTTGAGTTGGTTTTTCAATATGATGGGTTTTTCAATATGAAGAAATGAAGGGAGCCAGAGGAACAGAAAAATAAATTTCTTCTGTTATGAGCAAGAATATATAATTTACTGTATTTCTTTGGTTTGCATTACACAAATGTTAGTTCCTTTTTTCTTTCACTTCCCCTGCAAAATATCCTGCTAATTTCTAGACCTGAAGACTTTGTCTTTTACGGAGACTGTAACAAGGGACCAGTGTAATCTTGCAAATAACTACACATGCTTTTACATCTACAGAAAGGCATTTACAAGGTTTTCCTCAATTACAAACTCCGTTTGAACTACCCATCTCCAAACAATCCAGTGGTTTATTCTACCTTAGGTAGTAGATTGTTGTGTTTATGTGTATTTGATTCAAATTTCTTATTGCTTTGACAACTCTTACATTTAAACAGTAAAATATTGGAGTGTGGTTAAGTATAGAACTTTCAGATTCTACTGGTATGATCTTGGTATAGCATACACCATCTCATATGGGATAGATACTGTGCAACCATTTTTAATAAGGAATTACACTGGTAAAATTCTATGTAAAACCGAACAATTGGCCAACTTTTGGGGGCACCTGTAAATACTCACAAGGGCTTTCTTGGTGTCTCAGACAGTAAAGAATATTCCTGCAATGTAGCAGACCCGGGTTTGATTCCTGGGGCAGGAAGATGCCCTGGAGGAGGAAAAGGCAACCCATTTTGGTATTCTTGCCTGGGAAATCCCATGGACAGAGGAGCTTGGCAGGCTATGGTCCATGGAATTGCAGAGTCAGACATGACTTAGTGACTAAACAGACTTCTAATCACAACCAGCTTTTAGGTTTTGTTCAGCAAGTACATAGATATTTATTATTATCAATATAATTATTATTACCCAAACTAGAACATTTCTGGAAGTGAAGGGAGGATGCTATGAAATAACAGCTACAGACAACAGGAATGAGCCATGCTTAAATGAGGGGCATATGTTCACCCTATTTGTAAGGCATAAGGGGAATTCTCATCATGGCTGATTACATAGTTTGTGGAGCCAATTATAAAATGGAAGCACGAGGTCCTTTGTTAGAAAAGTATTAAGAATTTCAAAATGGTGACCCCAGGGAATTAAACCAAGCATGGGGTCTTTCTGGGTGCAGGGAATCTGTGTGATGCACAAGTCACATGCCCATGAAGCTGGGTCTGATTATCACTAGTTCCAGAACATTTCTCTCCACATCAAGCAAATGCTAATACATATTTTTGCCTCATTTCGTTAATTTTTAAAAGTTTTAAACAAATTTATGATCATTTTGCTAATTTAAAGTCCATTTGTATAAAGTAAAATTTAGTGGTCTCGAGCTCTTTGTCTGCAATCTTATCATTGCAGAGCATTAGAATGGAGGGCTAAAAGGAATGAAATTCCAGGAATTTCACATCTAAGGAATTAAAGAGGTTTTTTTGTTTGTTTTGCTCAGAATTAGCTAACATTATTGATTAGTTAACAGTATTGATGAAATTTTTTCTTCTGATCATTTAGGAGAGTCCCCTATTTACAAGCAAATGTGAAAAGTGAAAGTTGTTCAGTCATGTCTGACTCTTTGCCGCCCAATGGACTGTAGCCTGCCAGACTCCTCTGTCCATGGAATTCTCCAGGCAAGAATACAGGAATGGGTAGTGCCATTCCCTTCTCCAGAGGATCTTTCCATCCCGGGAATTGAACCCAGGTCTCCCGCATTGCAGGAGGAATCTTTACCATCTGAGCCGCCAGGGAAACCCATTTGTAAGCAAAGGGTTTCAGTTTAGGAAATATAAACATTTGATCTAAATACTTACTAGGAAAAAATATGGCTTCCCTTGTGGCTCAGCTGGTAAAGAATCCACCTGCAATGCGGGAGACCTGCGTTCAATCCCTGGGTTGGGAAGATCACCTGGAGAAGGAAAAGGCTACCCACTCCAGTGGAACAAATACAGTAAAGAATGTTGCACAAACATCTGTAAAGAACATAGAAAAGCTCAATTAATGCAGAGAGAAAGACTTTGGGAGAAGGATGAAAAAACCTAGCATTTATCAAGAGGTAGCCATACCCTCAGAGAAGGCAATGGCACCCCACTCCAGTACTCTTGCCTGGAAAATCCCGTGGACGGAGGAGCCTGGTAGGCTGCGGCCATACCCTTCCCTGATGGCTCATGGATAAAGAATCTGCCTGCCAATGCAGGAGACACAAGAGATGTGGGTTCAATCCCTGGGTTGGGAAGACCCCTTGCAGAAGGAAATGGCAACCCACTCCAGTATTCTTGCCTGGAAAATCCCATGGACAGAGGAGCCTGATGGGCTATAGTTCATGGAGTCTCAAAAGAGTTAGACATGACTTAGTGACTAAACAACAATAATCCATATCTCTGGCATTTGGATGATGTAGCTGAGTGACAAGTGGCCATCAGGTGCTTCTGCTTAAGGGTGAAGAGCTTGGATGGCCATGGAATTTTGGAGAAATTGCCTAGGAAGTGGAACACAGCTTATAAAAAGAATGACTCCAAATGTGGTCCATGAACTAAAGGACTCCTGAAAGGAAACTAAAACTAGCTTTTAAACAAACAAACATGGAAGCCGAAGAACTATGTTAAGGGAAAATAAAATTACGGTGTGGCATCTGTTGTGGATTCTTACTAATGAACATGGGTCATACCTCTTAGATTGATACTGATTTTCACACTAGATTTTTTTTTTTTTACAGTGCTGTGTGATGAAAAAGAGGCTTTATTCAGAGGTATATAGATTACTACTCTCTGCAGTATGATAGTTATGATACTGGAAAGGCTCATTACTATTCAAAATCTCAATTTTTTATCTGTTGGTCTAAGTCTGGAATTCTCCAATAAAACTAGTTTCCTTAGAATCATGTAAGGAAGTTGAGTTGCAGGCACTACAGAATTAACATATTCCTTGAGGAATGTAATAGTTTTTGTCTTGTTTACCTTTGCTTTTAGCCTGATTAAAATCTAAATTTTCAGTTCCAGAGTATAGTTGGTTCTCTCTCTCTCCCTTTTTCTCCAGACGGATAGACACAGCGGTGCACAGTATGGAGAGGATTTAAGCATCCTCAAAAAAAGAAAAAAAGTGGAGGGGAGGGTCCTGATCAGAAGCCTGTTTTAACACTGTGGACAGATTCTGGAGAAGAGGAGGAGGGCTGTCATCCCACAGGCCCTCAGGAAGATAGATGGCATTTTGTAGGTCCAGAGGAAGGAGAGCGTATCCTTCAGGGGGTTGAAAGACATTAACAGCAGCTACACAGGTTGGGTGTGAGTCCTGTTTACAAGGAGCCTCCTTCTATGGAGCGGCCATGTGGGCAAAGCCCTGCAGCCTCATTTCAACAGCCTATTGGAGTATATCAAAGGTTAGCTAGGGTTCAAGAGCAGGCTGAAAAAGAAACATTCGGACTTATTTTTTTAAACTCCTTTCTTTTTTAAAAAATAATTTTATTGATTTATTTTTGGCTGTGCTGAGTCTTTATTACTTTGAGACATTACTTTGCCATCAAAGGTCCATCTAGTCAAAGCTGTGGTTTTTCCAGTGGTCATGTATGGATGTGAGAGCTGGACTATAAAGAAAGCTCAGCACCAAAGAATTGATGCTTTTGAACTATGGTGTTAGAGGAGACTCTTGGAGAGTCCCTTGGACTGCAAGGAGATTAAACCAGTCAATCCTAAAGAAAATCAGTCCTGAATATTCATTGGAAGGACTGATGCTGAAGCTGAAACTCTAATACTTTGGCCACCTGACGTGAAGAATTGACTCTTTGGAAAAGACCCTGGTGCTGGGAAAGATTGAAGGCAGGAGGAGAAGGGGACAACAGAGGATGAGATGGTTGGATGGCATCACTGACTTGATGGACATGAGTTTGAGGAAGCTCTGGGAGCTGGTGATGGACAGGGAAGCCTGGTGTGCTGCAGTGGGGTCACAAAGAGTTGGACAGGACTAAGCAACTGAACCAAACTGTATCTTCATCGCTGCACAAGCTTTTCTCTATTTGTGGTGATTGGGAGCTATTCTCTAGTTGCATTGTGTGGGCTTCTCATTGCGGTGGCTTTTCTTGTTGTGGAGCACAGGCTGTAGAGTGTGCAGGCTTTGGTAGTTGTGACAAATGGGCTCAGTGGTTGTGGTTCCCAGGCTCCAGAGTACAGGCTCAACAGTTGTGGTGCACGTGCTTTTTTGCTCTGCGGCATGAGGGATCTTCCCAGACCAGGGATTGAAACTGTGTCCCCGTATAGGCAGGTGGATTCTTTACCTCGAACCACTAGGGGTAAAGCACCTAAAAAAGCACCTTCTGAAAGCACCTCGGACTTTTAAAAGGATACTGCTAATAACCAGACACACAGTCGTAGTTCAAATAATGATTTTGGTACCCACATTTAAACTGCTATATTTAATCAAGTTGCACCAACCCCATTTGTATCCATGGCCTGCAAACTTCAACCACTTTATGGAATGGTCTGATTCCGAAAGGCAACTGTGGAAGCAACGTGGTATCTGCTTAAGTGACTCTAGGTTTCCAGGAAGGGAAGCTAATGGGGATTGAACTGGAGACCTGACTAGTACAAATTCTTTATGCGGCATCATTTCTGACTTGATGAAGAAAGCTCCCTGGAAAAGGTGGAATTACACAGACAAAAGCAAGGAGAGAAATCCATGTATGACTGAGACCAGATCCTTGGTTTTCAACGCAGACAAAGCCTGTGTAAATTTCTAAGCTGTTGAGGCTGAAAACTGTGCCCTAAGTTTTGTTTGTGCATGCATGCTAGGTTGGTTAAGTTGAGTCAAACTCTTGGCAGCCCTATGTGGACTGTAGACTGCCAGGCTCCTCTGTCCATGGGATTCTCTAGGCAAGAATATTTATAGGGACTGCCATTTCCTTCTCCAGGGGATCTTCCTGATTCAGGGATTGAACCCGTGTCTCTTATGTCTCCTACATTGGAAGGTGGGTTCTTTACCCCTAGCGCCACCTGAGAAGCCTTGCACAGTTTTAAATTGCTTTAATTTCATTAATTAAGATAAGCTGGTAAAACATACTCTTGTAAAAGTTTTTTTTTTTTTTTTTTTTCTTTCTGGTATGCTTTTTTTAGGGCTTCCCAGGTGGCGCTAGTGGTAAAGAACCCACCTGCCAAAGCAGGAGACATAAGAGATGCATGTTCAATTCCTGGGTCGGGAAGATCCTCTGGAGGAGGGCATGGTAACCCACCCCAGTATTCTTGCCTAGAGAATCCCCATGGACAGAGGAGTCTGTGGGCTATGGAAAGGTAAGATTCAACCAATAATTCATAGGAATTTCCAGGTGGGTTCAGGTAAAATATCTGGTGCCTTGCAAAGTCATAGGCTACCAGTTCTCTCCTTTGGGAATGTAATCAGAAATAATCACTTTACTGAAAAATAGACGAATGCTTACTTTTCTGGTGTATTTTTTTTTACTTCTAAGACATTCAACTATTCTCCTTAAAGTATGTGGAAAGCCTGAATAAGTGGTGATAGAAAATTTTGAGGAGCATCCTGGGAGAATGGGAGGAGTTGGTCTTGGGATTCAATCTAACTGTGTGATTTGGGCAAATCACTTGCCTCTGGGAGCCTCAGGATTTTTTTAGCTATAACATGCAGGTAATAATATCTGTTCTACCTGCTGCACAAGGTATTGTAAAGACTAAATTAAACTATACAGGTGAAAAAACTTTTAAAAAGTGATGTACATGTATAAATATTTTTAAATATTTGTCAATAAGAAGAAAATAGTTCACAACCAAAGGATATACTTAAACCTTGTACTGTAATTATTACAACTGCGTATTCCAAACCATTTGAATACTGAGATATATTAACTTTTTATAAAAGTGAATTAAAAACCAAAGGGATATTAGGTATTTTTTAAAGAGGAATTTTCCCTGATAAACTGCGAGGCCTTTGTGTTTGTTATTATTCATTTCTGTTTCATCAGTGCCTAGCGTATCATGGCTGGCAGATAGTATCTGACATATTACGACTACTCAGTAAATCTTTAATGAAGGAATGCCAGGAGTTTGAGCATCACTGAGAAACAGTTTATAGAGTTAAAACTAAAGCCCCAATAGAATTTTAACCTGAAATTATCTCTACATATTGAAATATTGATACCAGTAAGTAGAGTGACCTTCTTAAAGAACAAGGCAGTTTTTTGTTGTTGTTGTTGTTTTAGACAGAAGTTCCCCTATAAGAAGTTTTATTTATCATAGATGTTCAAGGAAACTTTATTCATCCATCTGGAAACTTACATTTGTCAGCAAAAAGGCATTGTTCTGTGGATATCTACTAGAGTGCATTCAACACAGTAAGAGTTTTTTGCCTATTTTGTCAGAGGCAGTTGGACTTGGAGAAAAATACATTATCCTATATCTAAAAAGTAAATGCACATTCTGAGTGTGTTGGGGCAAGCCACTAACTACCCATTTAAAACAAATCTTCCCATTTGATTTTCAGAGCAAAAATGGAAACTGTCTGTTTTGATTTAAATCTGTCCCAGAGCAGTTTCCATGAGTTAACCCAGCTGAATTGTAAACCTAGGACCAAATAAACAAACGAATACCCAAGTGGCTTTGAACAACAGAACCGCTGCATGGTTTCCAGTGGGTGCATCTTTCTCCCCAAGCCTGCATTATAATTAAGAGGTTACCATGGAAAGAAACCTGGGACAATGGCATGGGGAAGAGAATGCTAAAATAATGAGAGGAAAAACCCGGGACAATCTGTTTACTAACCTCATGGCCGTTGTTCACATCTGAGTGACAAACAGCCTAACATGGCAGAGCTCTTGTGTCCTCTGGCTGTTCAGCACAGCCTCCACACTTCTTTGCTGTGCCAGAACAACTTAGCTTCTCTTTACAGCCCTCACACACATTAAGTCGACAAGGGACGGAGAGAGCCTGCCATTGCAGCTTGGGAAAGATAGGAGGGTGATGAGGAATTGGGTCAGACTGATTAAGGGATAAAGATAAATCTTAACTAGACATACAAAGGGCAAGATAGATAAATAACACACACACCAGATATTTAAGTGTTTGGTTCTTTCTATAAGCAATAATTGATATCCTTTTGTTTTTTGGGGTTTTTTCCCCCTGAGTTTCAGGCTATAACAGTTTTAAGAAATTTCTTAATTGGACTCAAATTTTCATTACAGTAGCTAGGGCATTTGAATTAATAGAAACAAAATTTAAAAAGAGTTCTAGAAAAGGTACTTTGACAGATTTTAGGATCCACTTTTTGATGGGTGTGAAAGTTATATTGAGAAATGTTAAGAGTCTGAAGGGCAGAGTGCTTGACACTTTTTTATGGAGACATGCAGTTTCAACTAGGCCAATTGTTCATTGTAAGTTGCAAAAAGACCAGGGATCAGCAATCTATGTGCCTTTAGGGTTTAGGGATAATGCATAAATGCATACATTTGGCCAGGCATGAAATAAAAGGGACCAGTAGGGATTTTCATTTTATCGATGATAAACTAGTCTTCCTACAGAAGAAATATAAAAGGTAAATTAAAAAAAAAAGCCACACATACATGAACGAAACCAGAGAAAAACCCTTTGAAGGCATTAGAGCAACCAAAGAATCTAGCAAAAAGGGCAACATCTTCAGATGAGCCAGACCTTGTCTGCTCTTATTCTATTCCTTAGGGCTAGTGTTAGAGAGTCTGCTAATTCCAAGCATGGTGCATAGAGACTGAAGTGAAAGCATTTGTTTAGAGCTTGTATCGGTTTCAGTGGGCTCGGCAGACAACAGAGTTTAAGGCTACCAGAATAGCCAGGACTTAAGGGAGGGATGGGAACTGCAAAGAAGTAAGCTCAACAAACTACATGGAATTTTCCCCAAGACATGTGTAATCCTAAATTGTACTTGAATGAAACAAAACAAAAGAAAAAAACAGGACGCTTAAGTAAAAAGCATCTGCTAAGAGCCAAAAGGCCAAACAAGGATATGGCAGCCTCAACATTCTGGAAAGATGTAATCTGAAGTTCTGGGCCAGCCACAAAGGAGGGGCTATGAAACCCCCAGAGCTTCACTTGAGACCTCCTGATGGTCTATGCCCTGGGAGTAAGAGCAAACAGAAATATATAGCCTTGGGTGACTCAGAGTTACCTTCACATACTCTATTTGCCAGAAGAAAATTAAATTTTTCATAAAAGAGATCATCCAGATCCTTTACAACTTTTCTTACATAATGTTTGACAGTCAATCGAAATCAGCAGGCATCCTAGGAAATAGAATCAAATGAGCAAAAATAAAAACAGGTGATGGAATCAGAACAATAGAATATCAAGAAATTGCAGTTATGAGATTGGCATTAAAGTAACCATGACTAAACTGTTCAAGAAAATAAATGAAAAGATGAATAATTTACCAGCAAACAGGATTTTTTTAAAAAGAAGAATTAACAGAAAATTCTAGAATTAAAAAATATAACAACTAACATTAAAAACACAATTGGTGGGTTTAACAATAGATCAGAGGGATGAAAAGCAAAACTAAAATAGTAGAAAATACCTGGGTTGAAGCACAAATTGCAACAAGGATGAAATAATAGGAAAAAGAGACAAATGAAATAGTGAAGAAAGCCATGATATATATGTAATTGGGGTCTCAAAATAAGATGAGATAAAATAGGAAGCAAGATATTTGAAAATATACTGGCTCAAATTTTCCAGAAATGCTGGATCTATTTAGCAGTAGATTCAAGAAGTTCTACAAATTGCAAGCTTTTCTTTCTAAAGTTATACTTAAGTATATGCTGGTAAACATGTTGAAAATCAGACACAAAAATATAAATTTTAAAATCAGGCTCCTTTCCAGCAAGACTGTCAAAAAAGTAGAAGTTGACCAGAAGAAAAGGTTATACAGTCAAAGTGCTAAAGGAAAATAATAACTAGTAGCCTCAAATTCTATCCAGAGAAAATATTCTTAAAAAATGAAGGCAAAATAAAGATAAATTCAGGCTAATAAGAATGTAAAGAGTTCATTGTCAGAAGGTCCAAACATAATAGACATGCCAAAGGAGACTTTTTTTGGAAGAGTGAAAAGGGTAACAGAGAGGAATGTTAATGCAAGAAGAAATGAGGAGCATCAGAAAAGATGAATGAGTAGCGATATGTTTATTGACTTTTGAAAGCAATAATAATGAGGTCTTTAAAATCGTCTTCATTAGGTATAATTATAATATATAATCACAATAGCATAAAAGAGCAGGCCGTGAATAGAGTTACAGTGTTAATTTAGAACAATAAAAATACTCAAATAATCCAAAACAGAGAAAGAAAGAAAAGAAGAATGAGATAAACAAAAAACAAATAGGTTGATGATTTAAATCCAAATATATCAGTAATTACATAAAAAAATGGACTATATACTTTTAGTTACGCTATATAAGCTTTAAAAAACTGTAATTGCCAGATTGGATTAGCAAACAAATAAGAATTAACTATATCCTACTACAAAGGATGAAACGTAATAAAACAGTTAAGCAAAAGGGTGAAAAGGGATTTACCATACTAACACTAACCAAAACAAGGTTGGTATAGTTCTACTGATATCAGATACAGTAGACGTATTTAAATTTCTGTTATTAACTTCTAGATTTATTGCACTTTGGTCAGAAGACATACTGTATATGATTTCAACCCTTTGAAATTTCTTGATACTTGCTTTATGATCCAGTATATGTTTAATGTGTATATGTGTATGTTTGATAATTTTGTTATTCAATTCTTATTTATCTTTACAGATAAATTTTTTAAAATACCCAGTTGTAATTATGGATCTTTTATGTCTCCTTTTGGTGACATATTCTTAGTTGCATATAAATTTAGAGATATTTCAATTAAATTGATCATTGCACAGTTAGAAAATTTTCCTCTTTTCCAGTAAATATGAGTGCTAGCAAAGTAATGCTCAAAATTCTCCAAGCCAGGTTTCAACAGTACGTGAACCATGAACTTTCAGATGTTCAAGCTGGATTTAAAATAGGCAGAGGAACCAGAGATCCAAGTGCCAACATCAGTTGGATAATAGAAAAAGCAAGAGAATTCCAGAAAAACATCTATTTCTGCCTTACTGACTACGCCAAAGTCTATGACTATGTGGATCACAATGAACTGTGGGAAACTCTTAAAGAGATGGGAATACCAGACCACCTGACCTGCCTCCTAAGAAATCTGTATGCAGGTCAACAAGCAACAGTTAGAACCGGACATAAGACAACAGACTGGTTCCAAACTGGGAAAGGAGTATGTCAAGGCTGTATATTGCCACCCTACTTATTTAACTTATCTGTAGAGTACATCATGTGAAATGCCAGGCTGGATGAAGCACAAGCTGGAGTCCAGATTGCCGGGAGAAATATCAATAACCTCAAATGTACTGATGACACCACCCTTATGGCAGAAAGCAAAGAAGAACTAAAGAGCCTCTTAATGAAAGTGAAAGAAGAGAGTGAAAAAGCTAGCTTAAAACTCAACATTCAAAAAACTAAGATCATGACATCCAGTCCCATGAGTTCAGTTCAGTTGCTCAGTTGTGTCCGATTCTTTGCGACCCTGTGGACTGCAGCATGTCAGGCTTCCCTGTCCATCACCAACTCCTGAAACTTGCTCAAACCCATGTCCATTGAGTTGGTGATACCATCCAACCATCTTACCCTCTGTCGTCCCCTTCTCCTCCCACCTTCAGTATTTCCCAGCATCAGGGTCTTTTCCAATGAACCAGTTCGTCACATCAGGTGGCCAAAGTATTGGAGTTTCAGCTTCAGTATCAGTCCTTCCAATGAATATTCAGGACTGATTTCCTTAAGGATTGACTGGTTTGATCCCCTTGCAGTCCAAGGGACTCTCAAGAGTCTTCTCCAACACCACAGTTCAAAAGCACCAATTCTTCATTGCTCATCTTTCTTTATTGTCCAATGCTCATATCCATACATGACTACTGGAAGAACCATGGCTTTGACTAGATAGACCTTTGTCAGCAAAGGAAAGTCTCTGCTCTTTAATTCGCTCTCTAGGTTGGAGAAGGGAATGGCAAACCACTTCAGTAATCTTGCCTTGATAACCCCGGTACCATCAGTTCATATCAGTTCACTTCAGTCGCTCAGTGGTGTCAGACTCTTTCCGACCCCATGAACTGCAGCATGCCAGGCCTCCCTGTCCATCACCAACTCCTGGAGTTTACAAAACTCAGTTTTACATCAGTAGGTGATGCCATTCAGCCATCTCATCCTCTGTTGTCCCCTTCCCCTCCTGCCTTCAATCTTTCCCAACATCATGGTCTTTTTAAATGAGTCAGCTCTTTGCATCAGGTGGCCAAAATATTGGAGTTTCAGCTTTAACGTCAGTCCTTCCAATGAACACCCAGGACCGATTTCCCTTAGGATGGACTGGTTGGATCTCCTTGAAGTCCAAGGGACTCTCAAGAGTCTTCTCCAACACCACAGTTCAAAAGCATAAATTCTGTACTCAGCGCTGTTTATAGTACAACTCTCACATCCATACATGACTACTGGAAAAACCATAGCCTTGATTAGATGGACCTTTGTTGACAAAGTAATTACTCTGCTTTTTAATGTGCTGTCTAGGTTGGTAATAACTTTCCTTCCAAGGAGTAAGGAAATTAAAGTGTCTTTTAATTTCATGACTGCAGTTACCATCTGCAGTGACTTTGGAGCCCAAAAAATAAAGTTAGCCTCTCTTTCCAATGTTTCCCCATCTATTTGCCATGAAGTGATGGACCAGATGCCATGATCTTAGCTTTCTGAATGTGGAGCTTTAAGCCAACTTTTTCAGTCTCCTCTTTTACTTTCATCAAGAGGCTCTTTAGTTCCTCTTCACTTTCTGCCATAAGGGTGGAGTCATCTGCATATCTGAGGTTATGGATATTTCTCCCAGCAATCTTGTTCCACCTTGTGCTTTCTCTAGCCCACGATTTCTCATGATGTACTCTGCATATAAGTTAAATAAGCAGGGTGACAATATACAGCCTTGACATACTCCTTTTCCTATTTGGAACCAGTCTGTTTTTCCATGTCCAGTTCTAACTGTTGCTTCCTGACCTGCATACAGGTTTCTCAAGAGGCAGGTCAGGTGGTCTGGTATTTCCATCTCTTGAAGAATTTTCCACTACAAACAAAGCTAGTGGAGGTGATGGAATTCCAGCTGAGCTATTTCAAATCCTGAAAGATGATGCTATTAAAGTGCTGCACTCAATATGCCAGCAAATTTGGAAAACTCAGCAGTGGCCACAGAACTGGAAAAGGTCAGTTTTCATTCCAATCCCAAAGAAAGGCAATGCCAAAGAATGCTCAAACTACCGCACAATTGCACTCATCTCACATGCTAGCAAAGTCATGCTCAAAATTCTCTAAGCCAGGCTTCAGCTGAGTTTTCCAAATTTGCTGGCATACTGAGTACAGCACCTTCACAGCACTAGCTTTGTTTGTAGTGATACTTCCTAAGGCCCACTTGACTTCACATTCCAGGATGTCTGGCTCTAGGTGAGTGATCACACCATCGTGATTATCTGGGTCCTGAAGATCTTTTTTGTACAGTTCTTCTATGTTTTCTTGCCACTTCTTCTTAATATCTTCTGCTTCTGTTGGGTCCATACCATTTCTGTCCTTTATCGAGCCCATCTTTGCATGAAATGTTCCCTTGGTATCTTTAATTTTCTTGAAGAGATCTCTAGTCTTTCCTATTCTATTGTTTTCCTCTATTTCTTTGCACTGATCATTGAGGAAGGCTTTCTTATCTCTCCTTGCTATTCTTTGGAACTCTGCATTCAAATGGGTATATCTTTCCTTTACTCCTTTGGTTTTCACTTCTCTTTTTTTCACAGCTATTTGTAAGGCCTCCTCAGACAGCCATTTTGATTTTTTGCATTTCTTTTTCTTGATCCCTGTCTACTGTACAATGTCATGAACCTCCATCCATAGTTCATCAGGCACTCTATCAGATCTAGTCCCTTAGTTCTATTTCTCACTTCCACTGTATAATCATAAAGGATTTGATTTAGGTCATATCTGAATGGTCTAGTTGTTTTTCTCACTTTCTTCAATTTAAGTCTGAATTTGGCAATAAGGAGTTCATGATCTGAGCCACAGTCAGCTCCCAGTCTTGTTTTTGCTGACTGTCTAGAGCTTCTCCATCTTTGGCTGCAAAGAATATAATCAATCTGATTTTGGTGTTGACCATCTGGTGATGTCCACGTGTAGAGTCTTCTCTTGCATTGTTGGAAGAGGGTGTTTGCTATGACCAGTGTGTTCTCTTGGCAAAACTTTATTAGCCTTTGCCCTGCTTCATTCGGTACTCCAAGGCCAAATTTGCCTGTTACTCCAGGTATTTCTTGACTTCCTACTTTTGCATTCTAGTCCCCTATAATGAAAAGGACATCTTTTTTGGGTGTTAGTTGTAAAAGGTCTTGTAGGTCTTCATAGAACCATTCAACTTCAGTTTCTTCAGCATTACTGGTAGGGGAATAGACTTGGATTACTGTGATATTGAATGGTTTGCCTTGGAAATGAACAGAGATCATTCTGTCATTTTTGAGATTGTATCCAAGTACTGCATTTTGGACTCTTATCTGTCCCATCACTTCATGTCAAATAGATGGGGAAACAATGGAAACAGTGACTTTTTTTGGTGGGGGAGAGGCTCCAAAATCACTGCAGATGGTGACTGCAGTCATGAAATTAAAAGATGTTTGCTCCTTGGAAGAAAAGCTATGACCACCCTAGATGGCATATTAAAAAGCCAGAGACAGTGCTTTGCCAACAAAGGTCTATCTAGTCAAAGCTATGGTTTTTCCAATAGTCGTGTATGGATATGAGAGTTGGACTGTGAAGAAAGTTGAGCACCAAAGAATTAATGCATTTGAACTGTGGTGTTGGAGAAGACTCTTGAGAGTCCCTTGGACTGCAAGGGCATCAAACCAGTTAATCCTAAAGAGAATCAGTCCAGAATATTCATTAGAAGGACTGATGCTGAAGCTGAAACTCCAACACTTTGGCCACCTGATGCGAAGAACTGACTCATTGGAAAAGACCCTGATGATGGGCAAGATTGAAAGCAGGAGGAGAAGGGGACGACAGAGGATGAGATGGTTGAATGGCATCACCGACTTGATGGACGTGAGTTTGAGAAAGCTCTGGGAGCTGGTGATGGACGGAGAAGCCTAGATGCTGCAGCCATGTGGCCCCAGAGAGTCAGACAGGACTGAGTGACTGAAGTGAACTGAACAACAGAGAAACGTATCAATTTGTTACTGAGTGAAATAAAAAGATACAAATAGAGATATTGTGTTTATGGGTTGGAAAAATTAGTACTGAAAAGATATCAATCCTTTCCAATGTGTGTGTGTATGTGTTTGTGTGAGTTTGAAAATGAAAAGGCTAATCCTAAAATGTGTATAGAAATCCAAAGGGCCAAGGTCAGCAAATAAAATTGACAAAGAATATAAAAGTAGTTGAACATACCTACACATGTGGTCACCTGATTTGTGACTAAGGTACTACTGCAATACAGTAGAGAATGAGAATCTTTTTAATTAATAATCATACATCAATTGTGTGTGTGTGTGTGTGTGTATATATATATATATATATAAATGACAATTACCCTATTTCCTACCAAACACAAAGATCAATTTTAGACAGACTGATTGTGGGTATAAAATTTTAAAAGGTTAAACAATACAGCTTGTAGAGGATAACAAGAAGAGATATCAGAAATTCTGGTCCAAAGGAAAAATTCATCCTGCCACCTATTTTTGTAAATAAAGTTTTATTGGAATACAGTCACATCTTCTTATTTATATATTGCCTCTGACTGCTTTTGTTATATGATAACAGAACTGAGTGGTTATGACAGAAAGCGTAGGGCTTGCAAAGCAAAAATTTTACTATTTCGTTCTTTATAGAAAAAATGTCAGCCCTTGACATAAAAGAATATTGTCATGTCCTTGTAAGAGGTAATGACTTCTTAATTGAATGCAAAAGTACAAATCATAAATAAAAAGATTGTTAAATTATACTTCATTATCATCACAAATCTCTTTTAATTATAAGACATTATTAAGACAGAGTGGTAGAAAGTTTTTGTACTTTGTTTCTAACTGTTGTTCAGTGTATTATTTAGTCATTGTTATTTTATCCCTGATTTCTTGTGCCTCCTTAATCCTCCCCTCCTTCCCTCTGCCTCTTTAATCCTCCACTCCTAATCTTCCCTTCCTTAATCTCTAGGGAGAGTCTACTTCCATGACCTAGAGACTTTGAGCTTGGTTTTGTGACTTGTTTTGGCCAGTGGTATGTAAATGGAACTGACATTTTCCATGACTGAACAGATGCTTTTAGAGACGTTGTTAGTATCTGTTTGCTCCATCTCCTGCTCTAACTTTGAACCATGAGAACAGGATATCTCAGACAGTGAGTCCATCTACAGCTTGTTTTCTAGAATGAGAACACTTGTGAGGCCAAACCCAGCCAGGAAAATCTGAGTCCTACTTAATCTAGCAGAGTCCCAAAGAGTTGAAACAGATCTGCAACCAATATGTAAAGTAAATATAAAATATATATTTGTTATTCTAAGACAATGAGATTCTGAGGTTGTTTATTAAATGACATAATCTCATGAAAGCAGACTAACAGATACACAAAGGATACATATCTAGAAAAAATATTGTGCAAATCAATGAGAAAAATAAAAACGACACAATTAGAAATGTGTAAGGAAGATATCCAAGACAGCCAATAAGCATATAACAAGTTGCTCAAAATACAACTTAAGTGGAAATTAAAATTAAAAAGATATGTTACTACACGTCCACAAGGATGGCTAAAATGAAAGAAAAAAGCCTTGATAATATTAAGTGTCGACAGGGATGTATAACAACTCTAACATATGACAGTGGTTGTAGTTTAAATTGGAATAAGCATTTCAAAAACAATTTGGTAGTATCTACATGAATATATGCATAATTCTATTACCCAACTGTCTACTCTTGGAAATATATCCAATAGAAACAAATATAAATGTGTAAAAAGAGGCATTTGTAAGAATTACTGAAAGTAGTATTAGTTGTCAGTTCAGTTCAGTTGCTCAGTCATGTACGATGCTTTGCGACCCCATGAATCGCAGCACGCCAGGCCTCCCTGTCCATCACCAACTCCTGGAGTTTACCCAGACTCATGTCCATTGAGTCGGTGATGCCATCCAGCCATCTCATCCTCTGTCGTTCCCTTCTCCTCCTGCCCCCAACCCCTCACAGCATCAGGGTTTTTTCCAATAAGTCAACTCTTTGCATGAGGTGGCCAAAGTATTAGAGTTTCAGCTTTAGCATCAGTCCTTCCAATGAACACCCAGGACTGATCTCCTTTAGGATGGGCTGGTTGGATCTCCTTGCATTCCAAGGGACTCTCAAGAGTCTTCTCCAACACCACAGTCAAAAGCATCAATTCTTCGGCTTGCTGGGAGAAATATCCATAACCTCAGTTATGCAGATAACACCACCCTTATGGCAGAAAGTGAAGAGGAACTAAAGAGCCTCTTGATGAAAGTGAAAGAGGAGAGTGAAAAAGTTGGCTTAAAGCTCAACATTCAGAAAATTAAGATCATGGCATCTGGTCCCATCACTTCATGGCAAATAGATGGGAAAACAGTGGAAAGAGTAGCTGACTTTATTTTTTTGGGCTTCAAAATCAGTGCAGATGGTGATTGCAGCCATGAAATTAAAAGATGCTTACTCCTTGGGAAGGAAAGTTATGACCAACCTAGACAGCATATTAAAAAGCAGAGACATTACTTTGCCAACAAAGATCAGTCTAGTCAAGGCTATGGTTTTTCCAGTATTATTTGTAATATCCCCAAATTGGAAACAATGCAAATATTAATCAACACAGACTAGATATATAAATTGTGATATATTTCTTTAAAAAATACTATAAAGCAATGAAAAAAGAAGAAACCACGGTAAAGCATATTAACATAGATGGATCTCACAGGTGTAGTTTTGAGCAAGAGGACCCAGATGCAAAAGAGTATATACCATGTTTTATGTTTTATAAATTGCAACAATAGGCAAGCTGATTTTGGAGAAAGAATGATTACTGGTTACCTTTAGGTAAGCACTGACTTAAGATTTGTGCCAATCTAATACATGTTATATTTTGAAAAACTATCTACAAAAAAGGAAGAGTGGGGTCTATTAACTAACTGGGAGTATTGGGGAGGTGAGTGTGCACACGTGCTCACACTGACACACATACACACATGTATTGCTCAAAGGAATTCAAACAAAACAAACATATTTTGAGGGATAAAATCAGTTTACATGCTTTCTGCTTAAGCAATTTTTTTTTTCATTTTGTACCAACTAAAATTTGAAGATTATTTTTTTCCTTCAAGTAAAAGTTATAT